>NC_068981.1:191639428-191639777 GCF_001194135.2 Octopus bimaculoides
GTGACATGTGTAAGGATTTTCAAGCGAGATCGTTGCCAGTGCCCCTGGACTGGCTCTTGTGTGGGTGGTACATAAAATACACCATTTTTGAGCATGGCCATTGCTAGTACCGCCTGAATGGCTTTCGTGCGGGTGACACGTAAAAGCACCCACTACACTCTCTGAGTGGTTGGCGTTAGGAAGGGCATCCAGTTGTAGAATCTCTGCTAAATCAGATTGGAGGCTGGTGTTGCCATCCGGTTTCACCAGTCCTCAGTCAAATTGTCCAACCCATGCTAGCAAGGAAAGCGGACGTTAAACGATGATGATGATGATGATGATGATGATGATATATATATATATATATATA
>NC_068981.1:191639861-191645547 GCF_001194135.2 Octopus bimaculoides
TATATTAAAATATATATATATCCATGCATATATTACCAGCAATTTTACATACACTTTTCTGTGATGGCATTGGTTGAACAGTTTTTCTGAAGCAATATAGCAATATATTAAGCCTAGATGCTCTTTCCATCTTCTACTCTTTTGATAATTGCTTCTGATGTGTCAGAATATGATGGTACATATACAAGCTCTAGTTTATAGGAAACAACACCTCCCAACAACAAATGACTTGGACCATAACAACCTACCTAACTCATTCCAGCATGGAAAGTAGATATGAAATGATGATGACGATGATGATAATAATGAGGAGAAGGAAGAAGAGGATGGTGATGATGAAGGTGATGACAATGATGATGGTGGTGATGGTGATCATGACTATGATCAATGCCAATTCTGATGATAACAATGACAACAACAATAACAATGATGATGATGATGATGATGATTATGGTAATTAAAATGAAGTTCTGTGTGAAATTAAAATACAAGAACATTTTTCATCTGTTTTTGATTCTATCATTTCACAACTAAGATATTTTACATTCACATTTTTAGGCAATAATTACCTAAATATGCAATTTTAGGTTCTTTATTCATGTCTACTCAAGTGCATGAGCACATGTGTGTGTATCTGTGTGTACATGTGTGCATGCATGTGTGTGCATATATGTGCATGTGTGTGCATATATATGCATGTGTGTGTGCATATATGTGCATGTGTGTGTGCATATATGTGCATGTGTGTGGATGTATATGTGCGAAATTATTGAACAATACACCTATCACTAAAACCAGTACCCCCACTAACCCATCCACCCACTGTTCCCAAATGCAGCGATAAAGATTTTCCATTTATTTCCTTAGAAATGAAGCCAAGAAAAAAATAAGCAGATAAATTTATGAAAAGATTCAATAATTTTCCAATTGATCAAATAAATTGCAGTCTTACACATTTACTAATTCCATAAATAATTTACCAATTCTATAAATAAAATGACAAAAAGAAGAAATCTAATTTCCTTAACACCAATCTAAATTTATGTAGATGTTTTTAGTTGTGAAGGTCAGCTATAGGTTTAAATGTTGTTGTTGTCACTGGTGGTGGTGGTAGTGGTGGTGGTGATGGTGGTGGTGGTGGTGGTGGTTGTGATGATGGTTGTCTCCAAGTCTGCCTCAACTGAGCAGCAGACTTATGATGAAAAACAATATTTCAGTCAAGATGACTTTGTCTTTGTTTCAGACTCATTATGGAAGCAGATCTGTGGGACCACTTCTGTTCTTGTTTGGTTGGGAGATGTATGATATCTGTTCATGCATGCAAGTAAGTTTGATACATCACATCTGGGTTGAAAGTTGTTGGAGTTGTATTATAGTAGAATACTGCTAACCACTTGTCACTTGTGAGCCAGTGTGGCTTTGTAACATGTACCATGCTTTTGCTAATTGTTTTGGTAGATGTAGAATAATTGCTCATTTCATCATCATCATCATCATCATCATCATCATCATCATCATCATCCTCATCATCATCATCATCATCATCACCATCATCACTACCATTGTCACCACCACCACCACCACCACCACTATCTTTTATAAACATGAAAAGGATATATTAATGTATTACTCTACTGACTAAAAATATTACGTAATCTGTCAATCAATCTTGTCTTCTGCAACATAAATATTGTCACAATAAACATGATATTCACATACAACTGTCAAATTTTTGGGATAAGAAATAGCCAAAAGATAAAGCTTAAGTATTGTGGGTTTAAAAATATATGGTAGACATGTTTATTGAGCTTCTGGGAGATTCACGAAAATTTGTATTGTTACATTTAACCTAATTGTAAGAAATAAATATCAGGCTTTGGGGAGCTGGATAGAAATAACTATAGATATTTTGCAGGTAAAGAAACCCTTGCAGGGTAGAGAAATCTATCTAAGTCGATGTACTTTGTCAACAGAGATATATTTGGCAGATAGAAGTACACTTGCATGTAGATATCTCTATTGGAGTAGATATATCTACCTAAAAAATTATACTTTATTGGTAGCAGTGTCATGTGGCAATAATATTTGGTGGGTAGAGATATTGTACATTAACCTCTGAGGGATAAAAAACAATGTTGACCTATATATGAATTTTAACTCAATAAAAATTGTGTCATAACTAAGTGCTGCAGACAATTTGTCTCACATTCTAACAAGCCTCCCAAAGTTCCTCTGTTTTATACAGGAATGCTATCACTTTAAGGAAAAATAATCTTACGTCATTTAGTTTATGATTTAGATCAGTGGATGTCAGACATACTGGAGTACCAGATGTTATTTTATTATGTCCCTTTATATTCTCAGTTGAAATTCCCATAGGATCAACTTTACCACTTATTGCTGAGGGGAAGGGATGATCAAATAAAATACCAGTAAACTACAAGAGTCAGTTTAATGGACTAAATCCTACTTTACAAAGAATTTCTTAACCTTGTGCCAGTAAGTGACATATGAATCTCTTTTTGATTCCACAGTCATCAGTTTCTTTCTAAAGGGTATGAATATCATTAGCAATGTACTGCAGTTTCTACACAAATAAATTTTAATGTAAATATTAAACAAGGAAATTGGTATTTAAAATTTCACTAAAATGTATTTAATGTTTTACCAAAATATATTTAACATTCCACCAAAATATATTCATTGTTTCTACCAAAATATATTTATTGTTTTTACCAAAATATATTTAATGCTTCGCCAACATATAATTTAACATTTCAACAAATGTATTTAACATTTCAAAACAATATATTTAATGCTTCCCCAAAATATATTTAATGTTTCACCAAAATATATTTAATATTTCACCAAAATACATTTTATGTTTTTACCAAAATACATTTAACGTTTTCACTAAAATATACTTAATGTTTTTACAAAAATATATTCAATGTTTTACCAAAATAGTAATTCCAATGGCTTAGAATCAATAGTGTATATCATATTCAAAACAGTCCAAATATTTCCAGTAATGTATAGTTTAAAATCTAATCTGGATTACCTTTGGAGTAAAGATTTTTGTCAACATAACATGGCAGTCCTGGTTTAGGATGAATGCTGTAATTTAGCCCCAGGAGACATCGTCTCCAGCTGGCTATACGACACGATCTGTGTCCATCTATTTTCAAACAAGGGAATCTAGCACCCCCACTCAGCTCAAAACAATATCTGTGCATCGCGATTACTGGGTTATTTCTCTTCACAGAATAATTATTTGGCTAGAGGTGGCGCTGCCAAATTCCTGTTCGAAATATATAGTTTTCAAAGTGACAACTTGTCACTGATCTATAAATTAGAAAATTACTATTTTTAAATCTCACGAGTGACTGCCATATTATATTGGCAAAAATCCTTACTCCAAAGTACTGTTGTTGAATATCTCTCATTGTGAGATTTAAAACTAGTAATTTTCTGGATTATCTTTGACTGAAAACTGGTAAGCTGAGGAGCTGCACCAGATTCCAATCTGATTTGGCATTGTTCCTATGGCTGGATGCCCTTTCTAACACCAACCACTCCAAGAGTGTAGTGGGTGCTTTTTACATGTCACCAGTACTGGTGCCATTGACATGATACCAGCATCGGCCACAATTGCAATTTCACTTGACTTGACAAGTCTTCGCAAGCATAGTATATCACCAAAGGTCTCACTCACCTGTCACTACCTCCGTGAGGCCCAATGCTTGAACAGTGCTTTTTATGTGCCAGTCAGACATATATATATATATATATATATATATATATATATATATATATATAGATGTAGATGTGTATGAGTATATATTTATGCACATGCATGTATGCATGTGTACATGTATATATGCGAAAATAAAAGTAAATGCAAAGCCCATTATAGTTTCATTTGTCAATTTCAGAGCATGAAAATCTATTCAAAACCATGGTATTTATGCTACCATAGCAGCTATTCACATATGTAGTCTGATAATTACAGTAAATCATCCTTTACAGATGAATGTGATAAGGTTTAGTTACCATTGTAGCTAAGGTTTCATAAATGTGAATATTCTTTTCTACTCTAGGCATAAGGTCCAAAATTTTGGAGGAGGGGCTAGTCAATTAGATCGACCTCAGTACACAACTGGTACTTAATTTATCGACTCTGAATGGATGAAAAGCAAAGTCGACCTTGGCAGAATTTGAACTCAGAATGTAAAGACAGACAAAATACTGCTAAGTATTTCATCCAGTATGCTAACGTTTCTGCCAGCTCACCGTCTTCATAAATGTGGATATTATTGGTGGAATTCATCGGAGAAGGCTTTCACAAACCAAATTGTCAAAAAAATCATTCTGGGATTTTTAATGATTGTCAAATAACAGTGAGCTATAAGGATGAATATATAAAACAGTTGTGATTCTAAGATCACTTTCTGAGATTCAAAAACCAGCTCTGTGTGTCATAACTTTTGGTTGGTTTCACCAGAATTGATTCAGAAGGAGTGTGATTATCATCTGGAATGGTAAACAATCAAATATAACCAATCTTGAATTTATCATGAAGAGCAAAAAAAATGGGGGGGGGGGCGAAATTATATAGTAAAGAGGAGCAATATTCATCTGGGAGAACTAGTCAATCCATAGCATCACTCTTTTGTTAGCAGTTCACCTCAGACTGCCCCTGATTCTATGATACAAAACCCTTCACTTCGAATTGTTTGTATTTATATAAAAACCTTCTGTCAAAATTTTAAGTTAGAAGATTTTGTTACCTCTTAATTTCCAAAACCAGCTTTATAATGGAGAATGTTATTTTATTAAACCTGCTGCAAATACATTTTTCTCAAAATAATTGAAACAATTACATGGACAATGTGTTTCATTAGAAAGACAGTTATATTGTAATTAGTATGAAATATGAAGGTCATCTACAAGTAAACATAATGAAAATGCCTCAAAGACACAAATAACTAGTGTGTCATGGATTCTGACTACCATACCTAGAGATCCATTGTTGGCCTTCCTAATGCACCTTCTTCCACAAGTTCCATACACTTTGAGAGTTTAGTACTTCTTTATACATCTGTCATTGCATCACTTGCCCATACCAGTGCAACCTTTTCTCTTTCATACTACTTCCAGTTCTTATATGCTGTTTTCCTGCTTATTAATACTCTGTCATTCATGCAAACTAACATTACACATCTAGTGGAGCTTGCTGCTTCATTTCTTAGTTTTTACAGATCTCCAATATTCAAAGCTCGCAACTCATTACCATGCAGCATTGCACTTTGTTCACAAAAATCATACAATCTATCTGTCACCCAAAGAGACAGACCTTTCCTTGACACTAGAGGTAATAGAGCACTGAACTTTCTTCACTCTATTCTTACTCTGCCTTCAGTACATCCATATCCACTGTCAGTGGTAGCAGCAGTGTTCACTCGTATCCAAGTAGTAGATCTGAAGACAGTGGCTGAGCCGCTTCATCTTGATGGCCGTGAAGGGTGTCGGTACCTGAGGTGGCTGTTGAGGCCAAGCACAGTATAGAAGAGCCAGGGGTATTTATTGCAGGTGAGAGTTGGTGGGGGCTGAGAGAGAGAGAGAAGAGAGAGAGAGAAGAGAGAGAGAGAAGAGAGAGAGAGAGAGAAGAGAGAGAGAGAGAGAG
>NC_068981.1:191645557-191655985 GCF_001194135.2 Octopus bimaculoides
AGAGAAGAGAGAGAGAGAGAGAAGAGAGAGAGAGAGAGAGAGAGAGAGAGAGAGAGAGAGCAGAGAGAGAAAGAGAGAGAGAGAGAGAGAAAGATTGGCAGACATACAGAGATAAAAATATATATATAAATGATGATAATACACACACACAAACACACATATGAACAGACACACATGCACACAGATGCATGAACACACACACATGCATGAACACACACACACACACACGCATGCGTGCACATAAATATTTACACAAGTTCACACCCATACATATTTATATACAACTCAAATGCTGACAACTACATGGACACTCGTTTGATGTACTTTTAAATTTGTAGTGTTACTAACAAATATTAGTCTTCCTGAAATACAGTAAATTGACCATTTTTCGTGTTTTCTTATTATTTGTGTGATGTCTTGTTTGCTGAGGAGATCAATTTCTTCCAATCAATTCTCATTCTTATGCCAAAGGTTATCCTACAGTGACTCACCAGCCTAAAATATCAGCTGTAGTATTATAGCTCCTAAATTTTTTTTTAGTGTCTTTCTAAATTACTATTAATGTTGCAGGGATAAAATTAGGTTGTATATACTTTACATAGTTCACCATGATGGCTACCTCAGTATCTCAGATACTGGATTAAATTAATTTGATTATTAATTTTCCTTTGAGTAACTTGGAATATCATTTTTTTAAAAATCTATTTAAAAGAAAATAAATAATTGTAAAATAAAAAATACTGACAATCTCACACTTCATTTTATTCTTTTCTTTGTTTAATGGCATGTCATATTTTAATGGCATGTCGTATTTTAATGGCATAAAAGAGACTGGTAGTATAAGTACCAGGCTTTAAACAAATTGATAGGTTTGATTCATTTAACTAAAAAGTCTCCAAAGTAGTGACCCAGCATGGTATCAGTCTAATGACTGGAACATGTAAAAGATAAAACATAAAGGTAATGCTTATTGTTTTAGATAATAATAAAATCAATACAGGCATACCTCATTTTGATTTAAGTCATTCTCAATTATATACTCTTTTACTCTTTTAATTGTTTCAGTCATTTGACTGCAGCCATGCTGGAGCACCGCCTTTAGTCGAGCAAATCGACCCCGGGACTTATTCTTTGTAAGCCTAGTACTTATTCTATCGGTCTCTTTTTGCCGAACCGCTAAGTGACGGGACATAAACACACCAGCATCGGTTGTCAAGCAATGCTATGGGGACAAACACAGACACACAAGCACACACACACACACACATATATATATATATATATACATATATACAACGGGCTTCTTTCAGTTTCCGTTCACCAAATCCACTCACAAGGCTTTGGTCGGCCCGAGGCTATAGTAGAAGACACTTGCCCAAGATGCCACGCAGTGGGACTGAACCCGGAACCATGTGGTTGGTAAGCAAGCTACTTACCACATAGTCACTCTTGCGCCTTTTTCAAAAATAATTTATGGAAAAATAAAAATCAAGTTAAGTCGTTTTACTTGACTTTACATATGTCCACTACAAATATTGGAATCATAAAATCACTATAAAACCATTAAAAGTACATAAAATCTTGTTACTGTACAATATGTAAGAATAAAAGCATATAAAATCATATTAAAATACATACAGTAAATGTTAAGATACACACCCTAAAGTAATGTGGCTTAGTGAACAAAATCATGAAATCAGCTGTGTTGTCTTATTTATCAGTCTTTCAGAGCTCGTATTGCACTGTAGTTCCGATATCTACCATTAGGTGTTATTGTCACTCATGATTCCCACAATTGTTTTGAATTCAGATTTGTTTACGTCTATTTATCAGCTACTTTCTCATTCTCATTCATTTGTGACTTCATTTTTTGCTCCCATGGTTCCTAAGAAAATTCATAGTGAAAGTGCTAAGTGTCATGCTATAACACTGGAAGATAAACTGGCTATGATAAAACGCTGTGAAAAAGGTGAAAAAGTGGTAGAAATTGTACAATCTTTGGGATGAGTTGGACAACTGTATCGACGATTGTACATAATAAAGACAAGATTTTAGCAAACATGGTTTTTATTAACCATGTATTATTGAAAATGCATTCATAAATAAAGTACAAAACTGGTAATGGATATTATTGGTTTAGCCTAGAGACAAGTAAATTCAGCCTAGCCTAGCCTGGAGACAAGTTGATTTGACTTAAGTCATTTTTCAACTTAAGTTGTGCCTCATGGAACCAATTAACAACATAGGATGAGGTATGCCTGTATATCCATACTAAGTCCTCACCCACTCCTCCCTACTTATTGTTACTTACACTTCATTGATTATATTCACTTCTTCACCTATTCTCCAGTTGTCACTCTCCCATACACCACTGAAACTTCTACCCCCTAACACTCTTGGGTCTTCTGTTCCCATTCACCTCGTACCTTGAAGATTCACCTAGAAATCTTATCACCACTATTTTTATCTCTTGCCAGCTCCATCTTGATCATCCCCACTCTCCTAAAATTTGTGTTGCCATGTAGCTCCTCTACAGCAAGAAACCTGTTCTACTCTGGCCCCTTCTCTCATACTTTCATCAGTTCATTTTCTGTTACTGTGAAAATGTGTTTGAAGCCACTATTGTTACATTTAGTTTTAACTAAACCCAATTGACAGATTTGAATTTTCAGCTATTCTGTTATATAAATTACTGATATACCAGCAATGATTACTCTTTTATACTAAACTTTAACACGAGGTACATCAAAATGCTTTAGCCACCAAAAACTTACTAGATACAGTTGAAAGGGACACAGTTGTAAAAGTTTATGTAACTTCACCTTGGACAGTAAAAGAGGAATCAACTGGGTATCATAATTGTTTCAAGTATTTTTATACTTTCATCAGTAATCAGTTAACCTATATTTTACTGTCACTGATATTTATTTAATTTTCAAATGCATCATCAGCATCAGCATCATCATCACCATCATTATCATGTCTGTTCTTCCATGCTTCATGGGTCAGTGACACATAACACCTTTAGGTATACTCTGTAATATATGTTAGCATGGGAAATAAACAATGCTTGCATGTCAGTAATTTATGATACTATGATGTTATGATCTTCATCAATAGAAAGTTCATCTTCCACATTGGTCAGTCTACATTGAGTACTCTAGGCACAAGGCACAAAATTTTTGGGGTGGGGACCAGTTGATTAGATCGACCCCAGTAGGCAACTGGTATTTAATTTATCGACCCCGAAAGGATAAAAGGTAAAGCTGACCTCAACAGGATTCCAGAATATATGCAGTTTGGAGCACAAGCTGCAAGGTGTTCTATTCAATATGCTAGCAATGGAAGATCAACATGGAAAAATTCACAGCTAACAAAGAATAAAGTTCATTAGTTGTAGAACTAAATATTCTACAAATTAGATCATTTTAAAATCCATTGTTCAAGTGATTTATAAAATACTTTTTCTCATTAAATATTCTTCTCAAAAATGTGTTTTATTTGACCAATAAATCACTGCCTGGTATCATTCTTTTTGCTTTCTTTATTGACTTAATTCCAGCTTATGTGAAGATGGCATTCCAGTCAGTCAGTCAATCCTTTAAGTAGCAGAATTGGTTCAACTAACTCAGCAAAATTCTTCTTCTATTGTGTCATTTACTTAGTGGGTATGTACATCTTTTTGAAAGTTCCAAGTATTTTCATTTCTGTTGGTTATGTATCCAATTTATTTTTAAAAATCTATATTTTATTCAGACTTGTATCAGCAGAGCAACATGGTAACTGAGGATGCCATTTAGATTTACTATGGAATAATTACAAATTTATATGATTTTTCACTTGCTTATATCTTGAGTGATTTTTTTGGCAAAATGTGTTAATACTGTTTGCTGAGTTCAAAGAATTTCATAAGTTTTTCATTTCCCACTAATGTTACAAATTTCTTTGAAAACTTTCATAGTGTGCACTTAAATTTTTTATGTTGATGTTCCATTGTGGAGTTTCTGCATTTGAAAAGCAATACTACTACTCTCCGCACTAGTTATATATTGAAACATTCTTGAAATATGTTAAAGAGATTATCTTTTAAATGAATTGTGGCTGTAAAAGCCTGAATTGAAAGATTCAAAGCTTTGCTGTCATTGTAGACTATCTATTAGGATAATAGTAATATAATTCCAGTTATACGTTCATCATCATCGTTTAACGTCCATTTTCCATGCTGGCATGGGTTGGATGGCTTTACTGAGGTCTGGTGAGCCAGCGGCTGCACCAAGCTCCAATCTGATCTGGCAATGTTTCTACAGCTGGATGCCCTTCCTAATGCCAACCACTCAAAGAGTGTAGTGGTTGCTTTTTACATGCAACCGGTACTGGAGCCAGTCAGGGAGTACTGGCATCGGCCACGTTCAGATGGTGCATTTTATGTGTCACCAGCACAGGAGCCAGTTGGGGGTATTGGCGTCGACCACATTTGGATGGTGCTTTTTATGTGCCACCGGCACAGGAGCCAGTCAGCTTGTACTGGCATTGGCCATGTTCAGATGGTGCTTTTCATGTGCCACTGTTACAGGAGCCAGTCAAGGAGTATTGGCATCGGCCACTTCAGATGGTGCTTTTTTATGTGCCACCGGCACAGGAGCCAGTCAGGTGTACTGGCATCAACCACGTTCAGAAGGTGCTTTTTACGTGCCACCAGCACAGGAGCCAGTCAGGCAGACTAAAAAGTTTGTGCCTCAACTACTTAGTACTGGGTTCAGTCTCAATGCATGACACCTTTAGCAAGTGTTTTCTACTGACCAAAGCCTTGTGAGTAGCTTTGTATGTTTGTGAGTATGAGTGTATGTATGTTTGTGTCACCTTGTCTTGATATTGTTTGATAGTTATCAATGAATGTCACTGTCACACAAGCAGTGTCATTCACTCTTCAATATCCTCTGAATACATTTCTTGCCATAGGGAAATATTACCTTGCTTGGAAACAGGTAGATTCTGTAGTAAATCTTCAGCTGTGATGTTGCTCTGCTGATACAAATCTGACTAAAATATTCTTTTATTCTTTTACTTGCTTCAATCATTTGACTGCAGCCATGCTGGAGCGCCACCTTGAAGGGTTTTAGTTGAACAAATCGACTCCTGGACTTTTTTTTTAAGCCTAGTACTTATTCAATTAGTCTCTTTTGCTTAACCACCAAGTTACAGAGACATAAACACACCAACACCAGTTGTCAAGTGGTGGTGGAGGGCAAACACAGACACAAAGACACACACACACACACACACACACACACACACACACACACACACACACACAATGAGCTTCTTTCAATTTCCATCTACCAAATCCATTCACAAGGCTTGGTCGGAAGCTATAGTAGGAGACACTTGCCCAAGGTGCCATGCAGTGGGACTGAACCTGGAACCATGTAGTTGGGAAGCAAGTTTCTTACAACAGCCATGCCTGCACTTATAAAAAATATATTTCTGTATATATATCTTTTAAACTTAAGTTCAGTATTCAAATACTTCTGAGAATTGAACTCAAAGTATTTGAACTTATCTTACTGTGTACTTACTGCAGTGCTCAAGGTTGAGACCTTGATTACTGTCGCAACTACAAAGCCCACATACAGAAGATAAGGGCTAAAGAGAATGCCCACCACTCCATTGTCAACAAACTTATATATACATGTTCATGTGTTCAACTTTACTAGTTCCCTGCTACTCCACAAATGGGTATATTTGCACTGTAAGGGACAGATCTACCTGTGCTAAGACTCTAGTTCCACTCTTTAAGGTTTCTTATAGATTGATCATCAGTTTTCAAAGCCCAACAAACACTTGACATCCTCTATATTCTGATAAGCATAGTACCTCACCCTGTCATTAGGAGATTAGCAGGTAGTGAAAAAGAACATCAATGACAGCAAATAAAAGAACATTATCCTATGTATGACCAAGTCAAGGAGAAAATTCATTAAATGTATCACTTCCCTTGAGTGGCACTATACCAAGGAGGGCAAGGAGAACTTGCTGGGCAAAAAAACCCCCACAGTCAGGCATCACAACAACAATTTAAATTATGGAAAATGAACGGCTACCATCTGGTTAGATACAAACTGAACAAAGTTTGATTGAGAACTAAGTTTGGTTAGGCCAATGATACTCAAAAAATAAAGATACGATTCCTCCACTGATGTCATTTGTCATTACAGTACAGAACCACAAACTACGGAATGCCTGCTTTATAGTTTGTGCTTCTGTTGCCTGTTGAGATGCCCTCTAATGCAAAGTCAATACATTTCTGCTGACCTTGCAATGTATAATGATGATGGAGAGAAATTTATTCAGCTTTGGCTGAACAAAATTTAACTGAACATAAAGCAGATTCAGTGAAAAGAACTTCATGATGTCATTAATTTAACAGTATTATATAATTTTCCTTTGACATTGATGTAAATAGCATCAAATAAGTTGTTGCTTTTGTCTGTGACAAAATTAAAATAATAGAATGAAATGTCATTCTTGTGATGTCAACATCAATAAACAGATGAAGATGAGGGAATCAAGTATTGGTTCATCAACACTTTTATTTCAGGCAGAGCTTCTAAATTAATATAGACATTCAAAGAATCTATTGATTATATCAATAATTAAATCTCCCTTCTATAAAGTATAGCTCCAGCTCATACTATTTATTTTATGTATTTTAATATGATGTTTGATTGTTATTTATTCAATGTGAGCTAGATATTCATGAATTTACACAAATCTAATGAGAAAGTCTTTATGTGGTTGCTAGAAATAGCAGTCTAATTTTCCTCTAATCATACCCCTACCATCAAAAATAAATCAAAAATACATTGCATAATGTAGTTCTGTACATCTATTAAAAACAAAAAAGACAGAATAGTTTCAATCAAAATGCTTTTGATCATAGGTCAGCTCAATCAAGACTGACCTGGGGCTAAGCAATAATAACAACAATACTCAGATATCATATTATGAACATAAATATTCTTGTGACAAACTTAAATAGGCTAAATATTAAATTCAATATTAAATATTTATTACAGTCTCTGTCAAAAACGAAGCTTCAAATTTCCAATTTTACCCACGACTGCCTATTTGCATTCAATTCTTCCCATTTCTTTGAAGATACAAGCTACATCCTCTGTGATATTGAAAAGCCAAATCAAATTCCTGCATCTACAAAAATAATTCATTATTAGTTCTTCCCCCACCCACCCACTCTCTTTCCATGTACTTTTTTGAAATTCTATTTTTATTCGTTATCACATTTTCTAAACAGAAATGTCCCTGGTTACACGTTTCCTATGAGTGAATCACAGGCTTTACAATAGTGAAGGTGGGTACAAGGGATAGTTGTGCTGTGAAACTCAGGCTGAATAAAGATAACCAAAAAATTTTTTGTTTGAAAACTCTAGCTTGTAGGCATCCTCATCTACATTTATGTCTTTGCTGGTATATTATCAGCAAAATATGCACAGAGGCACATGCACACACACACACACACACACACACACACACACACACACACACACACACACACACACACACACACACACACACACACACACACACACACACAGAGGCAGTTTGGCTGATTAGCTCATAGGTTGGCCAAGGTACTCTCATGGAACGACCAAATGAGGTTTATTTTTCAACATAGTCATCCTAGCAGTCACCACATGTCTTCCATTGGTGAAGAAGCTTTCATCTGGCTGGTCAAAAAAGTCATGAAGGGCAGATATGACGTCATCATCACTGTGATACTAGTTTCCAGCTAAGTGTTTTTCTGTGTTGGAGAACAGGTGATTGTCAGATTGGGTCAAATCAGGAGAATAGGAAGGATGCTCAACCAGTTCAGAGCCACAGTCATGCACAGCAGTCATTGAAACTAATGATTTGAGAAACAAGCAGTCAATCTGTTTATATACTTAACAATTACAATAGCCACAGAATACTGCAACTGGTATCAAGAGTCATGATACCCCCTACAAGAATAGACTTGACCAAACAACTATAAATAGTAGTGGTCTGAGTGAGAAAGAGAGTAGGCATTAATCACAGGACATCGTAAGGTGTCATTTTGATAGTTTACTAGAATATCATTTGTTGGTTCGTGTATAATTTGTGCAGAGTTCATTGGATTGTTACATCATTACCCTGCCTCATTATATATTTATTTGTTACTACACAGTTTTAGAGTAAAAAAGTATTGTCACAACAATTGGTGACACAACAGTAACCTATATAATACCTTTATAAACAGGGCTAATTTAGCTGTTTCTCTTTAGATTGAGAAAATGATGGACAACCTTGATTGATTTTCAAATCTTATGAGTTTCATCATCATTATCTAATGTCCGACGTCTACGCTGGCATGGGTTGGACAGTTTGACAGGAGCCAACCAGGATGGAGCCAGCCAGGCAGGAGCCAGCCAGGCAGGAGCCGGCCAGGCAGGAGCCGGCCAGGCAGGAGCCGGCCAGGCAGGAGCCGGCCAGGCAGGAGCCGGCCAGGCAGGAGTCAGTCAGGCAGGATGACCTGGGATGAGGTGGTGAAGCACAACCTTCAAAGGTTGGTCCTCACTGAAGCAATGACAAGTGACCAAGACCTTTGGAGATATGCTGTGCTTGAGAAGACCTGTCAAGCCAAGTGGAGCATACCAGCCCATTTAAGAATAGTCTTCAATCATTGGGCAATAAACTGCACTTGCAATGACCTGTTGAGGCAAGTGAAGTTATTGCCATAGCCAATGACAGTACCGCCTGATTGGCACCAGTGACGGTGGCACATAAAAAGCACCATTCAGTCGTGGTCGATGCCAGTAGCGCCTGACTGACCTTCATGCTGATGGCATGTAAAAAGCACCCACTACACTCTTGGAGTGGTTGGCATTAGGAAGGGCATCCAGCTGTAGAAACTTTGCCAGATCAGATTGGTGCATAGTGCAGCCTTCTGGCTTGCCAGCCCCCAGTCAAACCGTCCAACCCATGCCAGCATGGAAAGTGGACGTTAAACGATGATAATGAGGATGATGATGATGAGGAGGAGGAAGATGTGTGTGTGTGTGTGTGTGTGTATGTATATACACACACACACACACACACACACACACACAGATAGATAGATATAGATATACACACTCACATAAAAAAAAGTGTTTTCTGCGGAAGAGTAAAAAAGCAACAAAGAAAAACAGTTCAGGAGAAAATAAACAAAGAAGCAACCAACCAAACAAAGAAATCTGTTTATTTTGGTACTTCAGTGAAGAGGTCAAAAGGTCAAAGGATTAATTATGGTGATTGTAGTGTTGATGTTTTAATTTTGTCTCCTCCTTTACTTTCTGCAGAATGGCAGCATATTGCAGATAACAATTGACTTGAAAAAACAAAAGATCTAGGGATAAGACTAGGGTTAAGATACAAAAATTAATGAGGGAACGAGCAAGAAAATTTGGTTGTTGTAATTCATCATCATCGTCATTATCATAATCATCATTGTCGTTAATCATCGCCATCATCATAGTCATCATCATCATCATCATTGTTACTATTGTCGTCATCATCATCATTATCGTTTTGTTGCTATATTTATAATCGGCATTCAGTTGCTCTGTCATGGCAAATTTTCAAATGAATTATCAAAATTCACTAACGAGACAAATTGTGAGGACTTAAATTAGTACTTTGGCTGTGAGACATATAATAATAATAATAATAATAATAATAATAATAATAATAATAATAATAATAATATTTCTAGCTTCTTACTCCAAGCCAAACTGGATGAATTTAAGCATAAATCTGATTAAAAAAAAAAATCAAACAATAAAATATATAATACAAAAAAAAAAAAGGAAAATTCACATCAAAACAATATCTTTGTTTGCCAGATGTATGAATGTGTATACGTATATGTATATATGTATATATGTACTTACATGTTTATATATATATGTATATATTAAATATAAATTATTTTTGTGGGCAAGATGTTTGCATGTACATATACATAGACATGTATACACACATACACACACACATGTATCATCATCATCATCATCGTTTAACGTCCGCTTTCCATGCTAGCATGGGTTGGACGATTTGACTGAGGACTGGTGAAACCGGATGGCAACACCAGGCTCCAGTCTAATTTGGCAGAGTTTCTACAGCTGGATGCCCTTCCTAACGCCAACCACTCAGAGAGTGTAGTGGGTGCTTTTATGTGTCACCCGCACGAAAACGGCCACGCTCGAAATGGTGTCTTTTATGTGCCACCCGCACAAGCCAGTCCAGGGGCACTGGCAACGATCTTACTTGGCTTGCCGGGTCTTCTCACGCACAGCACATTTCCAAAGGTCTCGGTCAGTAGTCATATATATATATATATATATATATATA
>NC_068981.1:191659105-191666349 GCF_001194135.2 Octopus bimaculoides
CACACACATGTATCATCATCATCATCATCGTTTAACGTCCGCTTTCCATGCTAGCATGGGTTGGACGATTTGACTGAGGACTGGTGAAACCGGATGGCAACACCAGGCTCCAGTCTAATTTGGCAGAGTTTCTACAGCTGGATGCCCTTCCTAACGCCAACCACTCAGAGAGTGTAGTGGGTGCTTTTATGTGTCACCCGCACGAAAACGGCCACGCTCGAAATGGTGTCTTTTATGTGCCACCCGCACAAGCCAGTCCAGGGGCACTGGCAACGATCTTACTTGGCTTGCCGGGTCTTCTCACGCACAGCACATTTCCAAAGGTCTCGGTCAGTAGTCATATATATATATATATATATATATATATATATATACAGATAGATAGATAGATAGATAGATAGATAGATAGATAGACAGACATGACAGACAGACTGACAGACAGACAGATAGATAGATAGATATTTGTTTGCCTGATGTATGTATGTGTTTATATGTGTGTGTATGTATGTGTACTTGTGTTATCAGGTAGATGGATGTATATACATAAATACATACAGTCGCATGTGTGTGTACACACATGCACACACACATACACATTTTGATGCAATCTTTTGAAGCTAAGTGTAAATACAGATATGGATGACATGTGAAAGAGATAAAATATCTAAACCCAGTGAGCATCAAATTAATATCTTCCAGTTCATATCTTTATATATTAAACACTGAGCAGTTAATTCTTTCTGGGAATCCAGTATAATCTGTATCCTTTACATCTTATATGATATATCTGTATGTGAGATTGTATTGCAGCATTTGTTTACATCCAAAGTGAATGCAGACTAATCAACGATGTCTGTTTTCTTAAATTTTGCATTGAGATTAATGACAACTTGTTCAGTCCCCTGGGTGACTAAAAACACTGCACAGACACACACATACACATGCATACACATACACACACGGGCATACACAGACAGCCAATACACATGCATACACAAAAACATTTATATACATACAGATATACACCGATGAACACATGCACATGCACGCATATACATATACATCTGTACAGGCACACCCACACTTATACTCAGACATACACAAACACATAACCACACAATCACACACAGGCATACACAGATGTATGCACACTTATGACATGCACAGACACATACACATATACATGCATATACACTCACACATAGACATATACACACACACAGGCATACATACACACACAACCACAAACACAGGTTCGTACATACATAAACACACACACACACACACACACATTCACACACAGATGTACACCAATACAACTCCCCCCCACACACACACACATACAGACAAATATACTTTTCTACTCTAGGCACAAGGCCCGAAATTTTTGGGGAGATGGGGGCCAGTCAATTAGCTCGACCTCAGTACGCAACTGGTACTTAATTTATCGACCCCGAAAGGATGAAAGGTAAAGTTGACCTCGGCGGAATTTGAACTCAGAATGTAAAGACAGACGAAATACCGCTAAGCATTTCACCCAGCATGCTAACGCTTCTGCCAGCTCGCCACCTTCATGGAGACAAATATAGACACACTTATATACAGGCACATACATATACACCCATACAAACTCAGACACTGGCACATACATACACTTGTACACACACACATATACACATACACATACATATATACACACATCATTATCATCGACTTATCATTTGTACATTTCCTATACATAGTATAGGTTAGTTTCAATATATCGCTCCACTTGTCAACAGTTCTTTTTATTTTTTATATTTTGCTTGTTTTAGTTATTAGACTGTGGCCATGCTGGGGCACCACCTTAAAAAATTTTAGTTGAACAAAACAACCAGAGCACTTATTTCTTTAAAGCCTGGTACTTTATTGGCCTCTTTTGCCATACTGCTTAGTTACAGGGACATAAGCACACCAACATCTGTAGTCATGATATAAACACACACACACATAATGGGCTTCTTTCAGTTTCCATCTACCAAATCCACTCACAAGGCTTTGATTGACACGGGATTTTAGTAGAAGACACTTGTTCAAAGTGGGACTAAACCCAGAATCATTAGATTGGGAAGTAAACTTCTTACCACACAGCCACAACTGTACCATCATCATATTGTTTGTGAGACCTTTCTCCTGAGCTCAGCCCTCACCCTTTCTACCCATGTTGTTTTTTTTCATAGGCTCCTTGTACTGAACATCATTTGGCACTTCTTCACCCAGCCATCATTCTTTATACAAATCGCATAACCAAAACAATCATGTATCCATGCCAGAACAGCTTTCTATTTGTACACTACAGCAAACACCTCTTTCACCATGTCTTCCCCGTTCACTTGTATCTTATTATTCATGCTGATGTTATAATTTCTGAGAGAGAATAAACACCTCATTTCTTTCCAGTTTTAAAACTTCTCATTCAGTACATATTGCATATGTGAATCATACAGTCTGCTTTCGACTAAAAAACAAAAATATTCTTACGCCATATGCCCGTAGTGGTTAAGAGCGCGGGCTACTAACCCCAAGGTTCCGAGTTCGATTCACGGCAGTGACCTGATTAATAATAGTAATAATAATAATAATAATAATATAATAATAGTAACATCGTTAGGAATGAGAACTCAGGTTCGAAATTTCCCCAAGACACCTGACGAAGGCTGGAGGGTATATCAGCCGAAACGTTGTGTTAACAACAAAAAAGATGAGGTCAAATATCCGTCAAATGTAAATAATGTAAATAATGTTAAAAATATTCTTGTTGCCAACAGAAGAAATAGCTCACTGAGCTTTTACCACACTGTCTTTACTCTGCCTGCTATGTTTTCACATTTACTTCACTCTGAGAGTGTAGTGAGTGCTTTTTATGTGCCACCGGCACGGGGGCCATTTAGGCAGCACTGGCATTGACCATGCTTGAATGATGCTTTTTACATGCAATTGGCACAGGAGCCAGTCAGACTCCTGCACATCTGCCACACACAAAAGTGTATATATGATAATGATTACCTCATATTCTCAGATGATAACCATCTCACATTCAGCCTGATTGTTCTGATTTACTTTCATCCTTACGTGTACATGGATATGACTTTTCATGCCCTCCATCCATTATGATAGACCAAGAAATGTAATGATAGTGAAACATCTGTACATCATTGGATTTAAGCGGCAAAAGCTTGTGCAACTTTTATAACTCCCTTGATCACAGTAATAAGTTTCAGTGACAAGCATTGCATGATGACTGGTACTGTTTTGACTGCAAGTTTTATGTCAGAGTATCTTTTTTCCAAGAATAGCAGCCTTCCTCATGGCTTTACCAAAAATAATAGAAGCACACCTCCTCTCCTCTCTCTCTCTCTCTCTCTCTCTCTCTCTCTCTCACTCACTCACACACACACACACACACACACACACACACACACACACATTATCTATTATATACATTTGTGTGTGTTGTGTCTGTGTATTTGCATACAGAGATACATGTATATATATATATATCTGTAAAAATATGTGACACTTATTCGGTAGCCATGATAAAACTCCGAGTTTCGGATGCCGGGATTGGGAACCCATGCCAACATCTCTTCAGTTATCCGGCCATTGAAAATTCCTGTGAAAAGATGTTGGCGTGGGTTCCCACTCCGGCATCCGAAACTCAGAGTTTTATCATGGCTACCGAGTAAGTGTCACATATTTTTACAGATAAATTCCTCTATTTACATAATAGCGAGGTCTCTTTCTTTCTTTTGTTGTCCTTTCTATCAATATATATATATATATATATATATGTATATACATATATATACTAAGAGCACCCATAATATTCCAGTCATTGTAGGAAAGGCACATACATCTGCTTGCATCAGTAAACAACAGGATTCAAGAAAACTAGTGACAGTTTGTGTCTGCAAAACAATGAGTATATGTAAACAGTTTAAAACTGGAATAAACTAATTTCTCATGAGGAAGAGGAACAGTCTAAGGTGTTGTGAAGAAATACCATTCACCAAGAATGAATGGTACTGCCTGAAATGGTAGACTTTATTTCTTTCTCATGATAAACCAATTTATTCCAATTTTGGTCTGCTTACTTTAGTCTGGCTAACATACACACTCCAAGGACATGCAGCTGTAAAAATAATGATATAGAAAATATATTGCATATACAGTTTTGAGAACGAAGAAGAGGGCAGCTTATTTTAATAATCAAAAACATTATTTTAGACCATGAATAAATTTTGAAAAAAATTTATAAAATAGGTACTGTTGATTTGCATATTATTTGCATATACATTACTATTTTTATCTAGAAATAGAGCAATGTGGGTATTTTATCCACCTTTAACACCAGATTTAATGATATATATATATAAATATAAATATTAGATATAATTTAGTGAGTGACAGGATATTTGATACTTTTAATGCCCTATATAGGCTGGGAGTTATTAGTAGTGTCACAGCAGCTTGTCTGGGACTGATTATATTATAAAAACATTCATGAGGAATATGTATGCGTGTATGTGTGCATGTGCGTGTGTATACTGATGCTTGTAAGTGCATGAGTGTGTAAGTCCTTTTATATACATATAAATATGCTTCTATACTAATATATATGTATATATATATATATATCTTGCTATATACATGCTTATATGTGTGAGTGTGTGTGTGTGTGTGTGTGTGTGTGTGTGTGTGTATCATCATCATCATCATTGTTTAACGTCCATTTTCCATGCTGGCAAGGGTTGGACGGTTTGACAGGGGCTGACTTGGCAAAAGACTGCCCCATATAAATACATACAACACATACATAGATACAGAAAGTGAGAGAGAGAGAGAGAGAGAGAGAAAGAGAGAGAGTGAGAGAGACATGCACACAAACACAGTTACACATATATATAATAAAGAAAACAAAAATATACAGAAAGAAAGGAGTCAAAAGAAAACAGCAATCACACACCACAGCTGCTAAATTGATGAATTATAGCCCATCCCCTCCTCCAGTTAAAAACTGACATCCAGTTACCAGCTCAAACCCATATTCACTGTCTTTATATATTTGTTGCATGCGTAATCAGATAAATTCTATATTTGTTCTAATGTAGTATTGTGTAGTGTCAACTAAACTGATAAAATTTTAGACACATTAAAATGATTGACAGTTGGTATCCTACAGTCACACCAATAACAGTAGATATATAGGCAAATATTCAACTCTCACTAGACTATATTCATAATGCAAAGAAAAAGGTACTCAACACATTTACTGAGTGCTACATATATAATAATGATGGTAGGCACAGATGTGGCTGTGTTGTAAGAAGCTAAAACAGTCTCCAGTTTTAGTAGTGATGATGGTGGAGGGTATTGACTCCTTACTTGTTTTTCTAAAATGCATCATAAATGTTCAATAATATCGAGATCTGGGGACTGTGGTGGCCAGATAAGATGTTCAATTTCAGTAGAATGTTCCTTGTGCCATTCAGTAACAACTTTAGCTGTATGAATTGGCAGAGAGGGTGTGTAATAGGATTATCAAGATGAGACTAATTATAAGCAATTCAACAGTGATAGTTGTCTCAACATATACCCCTCAGTCAGGACTAACAGAAGCACAGAAGGACTGCTTCTATGAAACTCTTCTGCAGGGTACTTCAATAACAACTGACAGTGACTTTGTTATCATGGCTGGTGACTTCAATTGAGAGAAATAAGGAGACCCCTGGAGTTCTGTGATGCAATGGATCTAATAATTTGCCATACCCACTTTAGAAAACCAGCCAGCCAGCCACCTCATCATCTACATATCTTGGATAAATTACATTCCCACCAGGAAAAGGCTCTGGACATCTATTGTAGAGCCAAAACTTTACATAAACTTTAAACAACTTGCATAGGAATGTCTACCTTGGATGAATATGTACTGCACCTAAACCAACTAAATGCAAATAAATGCTCCATTAAAGGACACTTATCCAGCAGAAACATGTTTCAGATTAGAATTTAATGTGAATTTAATGAGAATAATGCTGAAATAAACAAATTTTGCAGATGTATAATTCTCCATTCTTTTTCGATATAATTGGCACTCCATCAGTTATGATGACAGCTGTTCCAGTTGATTCAGTCAACAGAACAGCCTGCTCATGAAATTAATGAGCATGTGGCTGAGCACTCCACAGACATACATACCCTTAACATAGTTCTCAGGGAGATTCAGCACAACACAGAATGTGACAAAGCTAGCCCTTTGAAATACAGGTACATCTCATTTTTGCCAGCTGAGTGGACTGGAGCAATGTGAAATAAATTGTCTTGCTCAAGGACACAACACATCACTGGGAATTGAACACACAACCTTATGATCATGAGGCAAATATTCTAACTACTAAGCCATACATCTTCACTTTTTTTATAGCCATGTTGGACCACTGAAATCTATAAGTTTTTTTTCATTCTCTTTCTGTTTATTTCCTCTTATTCCTTTTTGTTGAAGAGCATAAGCTCGAAATGTAAAAGACTTTTCCATTTTCCTTGAGCATCAAACTAATACACTTGCTTGTTGTTCCTACACCTGTTTTCATCTTTGTTATTCTATAAATTTGAACTATATATATATATATATATATAAATATATATATACATACATATATCAGGTCATCCCATAAGTTCTGTCCAAGTTTTTAATAAAGAAAACAAGTGATCAAATGTTATATTTAATTGAAATTTAATCATCAATGTACTTTCCTTGATTATCTATGACTTCCTTCCATCTATTTACAAGCTTTTTAATCCCATCAATGTAAAATTCTTTTGGTTGCAAAAGTTATGTCCCCCAAATGATTCTGTAAACTACAAAACAAATGGTAGTCTGAAGGAGCAAGGTCGGGAGAATACGGTGGATGAGGAATTTCTTCCCAACCAGGCTCTTTGATCTTCTGTGATGTGATCTTTGCAGTGTGGGGTTGCGCATTGTCCTGATGAATCATCACGCCTTTTCGATTCACTAAAGTGAGTCTTTTTTTTTTCAAAGCTTGGTTCAAACGCTCTAATTGCTGACAGTAGACTTGAGCATTGATTGCTGCATTAGGTGGTAACAATTCGAAGTGAATTACTCCTTTGAAATCCCACCAGATAGAGAGAAGAACCTTTTTCCCATGAAGTTCCCTTCTCGGTTGTGGTTGAGCTTTTTCCGCTTT
>NC_068981.1:191666645-191668961 GCF_001194135.2 Octopus bimaculoides
ACTCAGCTGGATATCCTGTTCGATCTTCATCTTCAAGGCTGAAATCTCCACTTCTGGATTTTGCAAACCATCTTCTGCAAGTTCTTTCATTCAAGCATTCTTTCCCATGAACTGAGTGTATGTTTCGAGTCTCTTTGGATGCAGAGTTTCCTTTTTTGTACTCATAAAGCACTTTGTGCCTTAAATGCTCTTTGGATACTTCCATGTTAGAAAGGGTTTTAATCAAAGAAATTTTAATTGTATTATTCTGTAAAATAATATTTAATTAGTTTAAATGTACACAAATACATAAAAATAATTTTTAATTCCATTAGACAGTCTAAAGTACTATTAAATTCCATTCAATTTTAGAAAAGGTAAAATTGCACAGAACTTATGGGATGACCTGATATATATATATATGCACACACACACACACACACACATATATAGGTGAGCACATCACTCAGTCAACCTCCTCCTCATTTCTTCCACCACAGTTCTCCAGCCTGCCCCTTATCCCACCACCTGACGCTGCTTTTCTCCCTTGCTGTCCAGAACCATCACCCTTGTAAGTCATTCTCCATCTATTAATATTGTTCTCTGCATCTATATGTTACATTGGCCTTCCCATAGCCCCCTCCCTGGAACACTAAATTATTTATCCTCATGCACTATGCCTGCCTAACTCTCTACTCTATGTCTGCAGTCTGCTCAAATATGTTGTCTCTCTTCTTCCCTTGTCAAAGGTATCATCATTACTACCCTGCTGCTAGCATTTCTGTAGCCTCCCCAACTCATGCATCCCCTCCTTCAAGTCTTCCAATCTTTACAGATGTTACCTCTTTCTTTCTCACTGCCCCTATTTCTTGCCCCATTACACTCTTGCAAACTCCCACTACTACTACTACTACTATGTGAGGTGCCACTTGGACACTTTGTCACCACTTTCTATCATCTCTATGACGATAGCACAAATTCATCTTGACTCTCTTAAATGTGAGTAATCATGCAGCTCCTTTTCAACAAGAACCTGCTCTACCACAACATCTTCCCCAACAACTTAACCCCTGTCAAACCTTAGGACACAGCACCCTTTCTCTTGGGATTCATAGAAATGTGAGCAATATGGTGGTCTCAAACAGGGCTGGTAGCTTGAAAAAAGTACCCAGTGCATACTGTTAAATGGTTGGTGTTAGGAACAGCATTCAACTATTGAAACCATGCCAAAGCAAGCACAGGAGCTTGATGCAGTTCTTGAACTCATCAGATCCTTGTCAAACCATCCAACACATGCCAACATGGAATATGGACATTGAATGATGATGATATATACACACATGCACATACACACACTCACGCATGTAGCATACAAGATGGAAAAAGTTCTAACATTGCCTATGCATGTGTGTGTGTGTACATGACCTTGTTTAAGTGTGTTTCCATTTACATATTTTGGAAGTGAAGCTGCAGAATCCTTAGAGCATTGAGTAAAATCGCTTGTGGTATTTGTTTTAGTTTTCCATTCTCTGAGTTCAAATCCTGTTGAAGTCAACTTTGTTTTCAGCCTATTGGTGTCACTATATAAAATATGTTAAGTGCTGGTGCAGCTCTTCTCTCCAGCTGTTACATCTTGAATACTTTTCTGAATCAAAGGTAGCAAGAATAAGAGAATATGCGTGTTTGCTTGCAACTATTTGAACACTTAAAGTTATTACTGAAAATTTGATAGACATGCTGATACCAAATCATATATATATATATATATATATATATATATATATATATATATATATATACACATACATATATCATCATCATCATCATCATCATCATCATCACCACCACCATCATCATCATTTAACATCTGTTGTCCATGCTGCATAGGTTGGACGGTTTGACCAACCCATGCCAGCATGGACAACAGACATTAAATGATGATGATGATATATATGTACATATATATGTATGTGTGAGTGTGTATGTGTGTGAGTGTGTATGTGTGTGTGTGTCCGTCTGTCTGTCTGTGTGCATGTATGTGTGTGTGTGTGTGTATGTGTGTATATATATATTCTTTCATTCTTTTATTCTTTTATTTGTTTTAGTTATTAGATTGGCCATGCTGGAGCACTGCCTTGAAGAATTTTAATTGAAGAAATTGCTCCCAATGATTTATTTTATAAGCCTGACACTCATTCTACTGATCTCTTTTGTCAAACTACTAAGTTACAAGGATGTAAACACACCAACACCAGTTGTCAGGTAATGTGGGAGACAAACACAGACACAGGCACAGACACAGACACACACACACACACACACACACACACACACACA
>NC_068981.1:191668971-191674235 GCF_001194135.2 Octopus bimaculoides
CACACACACACACACACACACACACACACACATACACACACATACACATACATCATAAAAGGCCAAGAGGTATGAGAAGTAAATATATTTATTTAACCACTGGATATCCATAGGATAATGGTCGTTTTGCTGCCTTTATCATCTAATAATAATTTCATCATAATCATCATCATCATCCTCGTCGTTTAACGTCTGCTTTCCATGCTGGCTTGGGTTGGACTGTTCGACTGTGAACTGGCAAGCTGGGAGGTTGCAGCACGCTCCAATCTGATTTGGCAAAATTTTTACAGCTGGATGCCCTTTCTAACGCCAACCAATCCAAGAGTGTAGCAGGTGCTTTTTACGTGCCACCGGCATGGGAGCCAGTCAGGCAGCACTGGCATTGGCCACACTCAAATAGTGCTTTTTACGTGCCACCAGCACAGGTGCCAGTCAGGTGGCACTGGCATCAGTCACATATTATTTTACATGTCTGCACCAATATGCATTCTATATACTGCACAGTACTATTGTACATTTACAAATCAATGCAGATATAGAAGGTTAGTTCTTCAGATCAATAGGACATTATGATTATGCTAATTGCTTCAACTCTTATTATTACATAATGAAGGCTGTAAAATGATTGTAATCCTACGGATATCAAGTGGTTAAATACATATATTTACCCCTTGTACCTCCTGGTTTTTTTATAATCTATACACTCCTCATGAAATAATTTTATAGATTGACTCTCCTGGAGTTCAGCTGCATAGGACTCTACACTATACTATATATGTGACAGTCTTTTAGTTTCCATCTACCAAATTCACTCATTTGATAATTGTGTCACAGCCTTGCAAGGCAGAGATGGTTTCAATTAATATAGAATTTATGTTGTATGATATTTGATGCACTAGTATTTGTCTATGTTGCTTGTATATGCTGCTGACCACTCTGAGTTATTTCTCTTAGCTAGGATATATATATATGTGTGTATGTATGCATGTATGTATATATGATTGTACATATGTGCATATGTATGTATGCATGCATGTACAGGGTTTTGAGGTTAAATTTGGCAGTTTTCATAGAAAAAGTAGGTTGTTAGAAATTTGACTAATTATTATTTAGCACTTTCATCTCATTTCAGATTCATCATGAATGGAATGTCATCATCATCATCATCACCATCATCATCACCACCATCATCATCATTTAACATCCGTTGTCCATACTGGCATGGTTTGGACAGTTTGACCAGACCTGGTGAGCTGAGGGGCTGCACCAGACTCCAATATGATTTGGCACGGCTTCTACGGTTGGATGCCCTTCCTGATGCCAACCACTCTGAGAGTGTAATGGGTGCTTTTGTGTGCTACTGGCACAGGTGCCAGTTGTGTGACACCAATATCTGCCATGACTATAATTTCACTTGGCTTGATGGGTCTTCTTCTCAAGCACAGCATATTGCCAAAGATCTCGGTCATTGTCATTGCCTCCATGAGGTTCAACACTTGAAGGGTTCTTTTTACATGCCACCGGCATGGGTGGATGCTAGTTATGCAACACCGGCATCAGTCACATTGCCTCCATGAGGCCCAACACTCAAAAGGTGCTTTTTACATTCCACTAGCACAGGTACCACTTACGTGATACCGACAACAGCCACGACTATGATTTCACTTGGTTTGATGGGTCTTCTCAAGCACAGCATATCACCAAAGGTCTCAATCACAAGTCATTGCCTCCATGAGGCCCAGCGTTCAAAGATCACACTTCACCACCTCATCCCATGTCTTCCTGGGTCTCCCTCTTCCACTGTTAGAGATTGGCACTTCTTCACACAGCTATCCACATTCATATGCAACATATCTGATGCCTCTTATGCTCAGCTTTTCTCTCAAGATTCTTTATGCACCAAGCTACTGTCAATTTGGATAGCTGGTCCCTCAGTTAGGTCAACGTTTGGTAGACTCTCTTTGTCCTATTCACTCTCCACATTTAATAGCCTTTCATAATGGCATTTCCAAGCCTCTTTCTTTGCAGAATCATTAAATGCAAGTGAACCATCATCCACGCAGACACATTTCTCTCCAATGGCATCATGATTTTCTTTTACACACTGCCTTGCAATCCAGAACACTTCAAGTCTCTGGTCCTTGCATTGCAGAACATTGGCGAACGTCTTCATTTCTGCAGCCTCCCTGGCTAAATATACCTGCTTCCTAGCTTCCCTTCTGGCTATTTGATACAATTCCTTGCTACCCCAACACTTCCAGTTTTTCCCGGCCTGTTTTTTTTTTTTGCTCTAAGGGCCTTGTCTACAGCATCATTCCACCACCATGTCACCCTCAGTCTGGCTGGGACTTTGCACCAGCTGCATATTTGGTTTGTGACACTCAGCAAGCTGTCCTGTAGGAATTCCCAGTTGCCTGCTATGTTACAAGTGTGTAGTTCTTCCTCCTCGTCAGATTTCTCAATAAGAGTGTCCCTAAATCTCTGACCATACAGAGGATCCTCAAGCTTCTAGATCCTTCTTTTCCAGATCGGTCTTCTTGGCATCCTTCTAGCCTGAAGTCTAAAGTCACTAATGACTAGTTTATGCTGGTGAGGTACACTCTTCCCCAGGGAAGGTCTTTGCATATAAGGGTAACTATATATCTCACTGTCTGGTGAGAATGGTCTGGCTAGCACGATCACCCAATTGATAAGTTATCAGGTGGCTGTCTGGCTTCCTGATGTTGGTGTTGCAAATTGATAGGTTATTCACATTACAGAACTCTAGTAGCCTTGTTCCCTCTTCATTTTGGGAACCAATTCCCTGGTCCCCATGTACACCATGGAAGATACCTGGCCCAACATGTCCATTGAAATCACCAACCATGAAGATGAGATCATTGTCATTTGTCATTATGCAGATTTTTTGGTCAACTTTCTCTGTTATGGTCAATGCAATGATCACACGCTACACACCTTCCCTTCATGCATTGCTGTAAACAGCAGAAGTGAACTAGAATGTTAAAACTTAGTGCACATGCACAACAGTGTTCAAGGTCAATGTGTGTCAAGCAGCTTCACTCTTTGTGCTCTAGCTTCGTTACTATGGCAACAGTCTGGACGCTTATTGATCAGACCACACACACACATGTATAGATAGATAAATAGATAGATAGATAGATAGATAGATAGATAGATAGATAGATAGATAGATACACACACACACACACACACACACACACACACACACATATATATACATACATACATACATATATATATATAATTGGTTAAGCCATTCAAAATATAATAGTGTCAGAATCTATAAAATAAGAAACACTTTTGCAGTTTATATGCAGTCTCATATTTATTCCCAAAAATCATTTTATTTTCCACTTTTCCCTTTTTTTTTTTTACTTTCGGTAAAATAAGTGGCACAACATTCCAAAGAACATTCGAGAATTCCTTTCTTGTTTCTTTTTTTTTTCTTCTTACTTTTGTTGCCAGAAGCCAAAATATATTCTCACTTGAAACAGAAATTCTCTTCATAAAGATGATCTAAGATAAGACTAAAAATAAAGGCAATTACAGAACCAGAATTCTGAGTAAATACAAGAGACATTGTATAGATCATAAAACAAATAACTTTGGACTAATATCTTTTGTTGTATGTCCTTCACTGGATTAACAATAATTACTTCTCTTACTTCTACAATCGTGCCAATTTCTTGGCTAAAATACATACTTTATCAGATATATTTATAATTTTATGAGTTGCTATTTCTGTTTAGATTTACTACAGTTTTCTCCAACAAGAATGGGGTAAAAACTGGAAATATTTTCCAAACAATTATAGAAATAAATAACATTGTTGTTCTTAAATTTGACAGTTACTGCCTTACTCTGTTTATAGACTGGTATTTCTAGGCTGTTCATTTTTAAAGAAACTCTTGTCAAATTTTTACTATATGATGTCACAGTTTGTTCCCCCTTCCTTCTTTCTCAAAATCTTATTTCCTTTTAGCTCTTCCCCACCAGCATCATCATCACCATCTCTTTGTTAACTCTCGTAGTCCCTTTGATTTACTTGATAGTTGTCTCTCCTCTTCCTTCTCCCTTGCATCACCACCCCTCTCTTTCTGCTATTTTCATTCCTTCTCGTTCCCTTGCAGTTTGCCTAACCTTTACGTTTAGTGCACATATGGAAACATACAGGCGTGATCACCAAGTGCAAGGTTTTCATGGTTTCTCAAAATCAAAAGAACTGTGAAATATAATGTATTATAATCCCAGCCATGTGGTCTTGAGTTCAGTCCCACTGCTCAGAGCACTTTGGGCAAGTGTTTTCCACAATAGCACCTGGCCAACAAAAGCTTTGTGAGTGGATTTAGCTGATGGAAACTGAAAAAAGCCAACCCCATATACATACATACTACATGTACGTATGTGTGTGTGTGTGTGTGTGTGTGTGTGTGTGTGTGTGTGTGTGTGTGTGTGTGTGTGTGTGTGTGTGTGTGTGTGTGTGTGTGTGTGTGTGTGTGTGTGTGTGTGTGTGTGTGTGTGTGTGTATACAAGGTCTGATCAATAAGTATCCAGACTGTTGCCATAGTAATGAAGCTATAGCACACAGAATGAAGCTGCTTGGCACACATTCACTTCGAACTTTGTTATGCATGTGCACTAAGTTTTAACATTCTAGCTCACTTCTGTTGTTTACAGCAGTGCTTGAAAGGAAGGTGTGTAGTATGTGATCATTGCATTGATCATGACAGAGAAAGTTGAGCAGAGAATCTGCATCAAATTTTGTCAAAAGCTTGGAGATACCTACTCAGAGGCCTAGGCATAATGTTCAAGAAGTTTTTATCACTCTCGACACCAGGAGGTCTTGTGCAACTGAAACCCAAGTGTCTTTTTAGTCAGCTGAATGCAGTTTTGGCATAAACTTTGCAGACACGCATCTCATACCCAAATCTTCAGTGATAATGGACTGAACTGAATTGTAACTAAAGTACTCAGATATCTGGAAGGCTGTACATTTACAAATTTTTACTAATATGTCACATGTTTTTATAAATTAGCACTTGCATCTATTATAGTAGATTCTCCAGATTAAATTTTATATATATATATATATATATAAAATTCAAATTACGATAAACATAAACAAACAAATGAAGGTTGCTTTTAGAACCGTTGAGATGTCTTAGAAAGTTAAAGAAGTGATTTTTAAATTCTCAAACACAGGATAATGCTAATAGTATAGCCTGAACAGGATAAGCTACTCC
>NC_068981.1:191674381-191675539 GCF_001194135.2 Octopus bimaculoides
ATATATATACTAGCAGAAATACCCGGCTTTGCCCGGGTTAAAGAGAATAATGAAATCTAAAAATGCCGTCTAGACTACGCAACCCTCAACTGTTAGTAGCTACGATACCATATTTCTACATTAATAACTCTCCAATCCATGCCAGCATGGAACATAGACATTAAGTGGAATGCCAGTCTCTCATCTAGGAGGGCCTTGAAATCAATGTTACCAACTGGGGACTATGTGTGTCGTAGTGATAATAAAAAGACCCAAAGGAGGTCTGCAACGAAATAATTTTACTCAACACTTTGCAAGTGAATCAGTGGAGGCAAAGATGCGTCTCATTTACTTGACAATTTATGCACCACATGCTTATGTGATATTGTATTATTTGTTTACAAAATAAATATACAATAAAAAAAAAATTGTCAACTTTTATTATATTCATTATATATATCGTTTCTGGTATAAATTAATATTACTAAGAAATATTACTGGTCCCTGGCACATTGGAAAAAAACTGCCGGTATGCCACATCGGATAGTTTGAGAAGCACTGCCTTAGATTCCTTTTTCCCAACAAGTTGTTGTACACATGAGCTCTGTATACAGTAAGCCCATTATTATTATTATTATTCTTTTTAACTCAAGTTTTGTTGGAACTCCTGAAGTCTTGCATGCATAGCAGGCTTGCCGCCTGCAGCATACGATACTATGCTATCTGTTCTTTTCAACTAATACTTTCCTTATTATTCTGGCCATTTCAAGTAGGCAAACTTTCTGTAACAGTTCTACAGGGCACTCTATTCCAATTTCTTCTATATTTTTCTTGATGCCTTCTGATACTGTCCCCAAGGACCCAACAATAATTGGCACTATCATCACCTTCTTCATTTTCAATAGCTGAGCTATTTTGTACTTAAGAGGATTGTATATAGCAGAATATTTGCTGTAAGCCCATCTTTTATACCAAGACAAAACAATGTACATGGTAACACTTGCAATCAGTAAAGATCTGAAGCCATGAGAGCTACAGTCTGGTATTGCCTCCTCCTCCTCCTCCTCCTCCTCCTCCTCATCATCATCATCATCATCATCATCATCACCACCATACCATCATCACCATCATCATCATCATCACCACCATACCATCATCACCATCATCATCATCATCATC
>NC_068981.1:191675871-191677022 GCF_001194135.2 Octopus bimaculoides
CACCACCACCACCACCACCACCACCACCACCACCACCACTACCATTATCATCATGACTTAGTGGTTAGGGTGTTGCATTGTGTTCTTGAGCAAAACATTTCATCTCACATTGCTCTGCGATCACTTTGACACCTGACGCATGGTGCACAATGCACCTGTTCAGACAATGTCGATTTAATAGAGAGTAACAAATGTGCAGCACAAACATTTGATCACCATAATCAAATCATCTGTGCCAGTTGTTTGGCAAAAGCTGAATGCTCATATGTTGTCATTGACAGGAGAGTCCATCATCATCACCATCGTCGTCATCATCATCATCATCATCATCATCATCATCATCATCATCATCATCATCATCATCATCATCATCATCATCATCATCATCATCATCATCATCATCATCATCATCATCATCATCATCATCATTATTATTATTATTATTATTATTATTATTATTATTATTATGTCAGGCAAAATGCTTAGTGACATTTCGTTCATTTTTATGCTCCAAATTCAAATGCCACTGAGGTCAACTTTGCCTTTCATCCTTTTGGGGTCAATAAATTAAGTACCAGTCAAGTACTGGAGTTGATGTTATCAACTATACCCCTCCCTACAAACTCCAGGCCTTGTGCCTATAGTAGAAAGGAGTATTATTATTATTATTATTTGTCCCCATTCATCTTTCACCATTGTGGCAAATAAATGAAATCATTATTATTATTGCTAGTAGTAGTAGTAGTAGAAGTGCATTTCTTCTGGTTCATTATGTTCCAAGTTCAAATTCTGCTGGGGTCAACTTTGCCTTTCATCTCTCTGGTTCGATAATATAAAGTATCAGTACTGGAGTTGAAGTAATCAATTTACATCCTCTCTCTAAGTTGTCTGGCCTCGTGCCAAAATTTGGAGCCATAATAATAATAATAATAATAATAATAATAATAATAATAATAATAATAATAATAATAATAATAAGAAGAAGAAGAAGAAGAAGAAGAAGAAGAAGAAGAAGAAGAAGAATTTTTAATTGCTGCACAAGACCAGAGCCTCCCCACCAGAAATTACCAAAAACACATAATGAAAAGAAATATAACAAGTAACTGTAGAATATGTGGAGATGGACAAGAAACAATAAATCATATTATCTC
>NC_068981.1:191677602-191679508 GCF_001194135.2 Octopus bimaculoides
AATACCTAACAAAAACACCAGGACTTACAAATATATATAACATACAGAAAATTGCACTACTGGGTACTGCACATGTTCTACGCAAAACACTTTCAATACAGTAAACATAAGAGCACCACAGCAAACCACAGCACATACCCAAGGCGCACAGAGCTGCGCTCGGTAGTGAAGTGAAAGCACGTTATAAAAATAAAACTACTGAATAATAATAATAATAATAATAATAATAATAATAATAATAATAATAATTATTATTATTATTAAGCTTTTATTTTTTTTTATTTTTTAAGACGTCATCAGAAGACAAAGAGTAGTTCCCTTAACCTTTTTCTTTTTACAGACACACAGCATTCAAGACATCAGCCAACATATCCTTCTCTTTCTTAAGAGAGTTGGATACAATTTGGGAGAGAGAGATCTGGTTGTTATTTCTAGCAGCCAAGTGACCATATACAAGCTCCTTCACATGCGTGTCAAAGATATAGTGGGTATGAATAGTGAAAGATGTATACTGCTTTATTAAAATATCTAAAAATACTACCTAAATTGATCACAAGGTCTGTAAAATAAAGGAAGTGCTATTTCTCACACATTTCATTGTACTAATAAGAAGATATGGATTTGATTCAATTAGTTCTCCTGTCTTCTCCCATAAACTTGGCTTTCTGCCTAGTCAAAAAATTATCATCGTTGTCGTCATCATCATCATCATCATCATCATTATCATCATCATTTTTATTACTCTCCTTGTTGTTGTTGTTATCATTATTACTATCCTTATATTTATTATTATTATTATTATTATTATTATTATTATTATTATTATTATTATTATTATTATTATTATTATTATTTTTGTTGTTGTGCTGGGCAAAATGCTTAGCAGCATTCTGAGTCCAAATTCTGCCGAGGTCAACTTTGCCTTTCATCCTTAAGTACCAGTGAAACACTGAAGTTGATGTAATCGACTAGTCCCCTCCCCTGCAGAATTGTTAACATGCCAGGCAAAATGTTTAACGGTATTTCATCTGTCTTAACATTCTGAGTTCAGTTTCCACTGAGGTCGACTCTGGCCTTTCGTCCTTTTGAGGTTGATAAAATAAGTTTGGCCTTGTGCCAAAATTTGAAACCATTATTATTATTATTGTCGTTGTTATTGTTGTTGTTGTTGTTATTACTGGAAGGCTGCGAGCTGGCAGAATTGTTAACATGCCGGACAAAATATTTCGTAACATTTCATCCACCTTTACGCTCTGAGTACAAACGATGTTGATAATGATGAAGAGGAGGATGATGATGATGACTATGATGTGAACAAGGAGAAGTGGAGGGGGGGAGAAAAGGAGACGAGGAGGAGGGGGAGAAGTGGGAGGAAAGGGAAGACGAATCAATTTTTGACACATTTGAAAAAGAAAAAGGGAAAGTTAAGAGCCAGTTATTTCAGCAGTTGATAGGAAATTTGTTCTTATCAGCAAATCTTTTAGTTTAAGTTGATAGTGTTAAAGAGAGGAAGTTTCAAACTTTGAAGTAGGTGGCAAAAAAAATGAAAAGTCTCAGCTTATAGTAAGTTGTTAAATTGGCACTTAGTGCTGAAAACAATGCTATATGAAACCAGTCTAGTAATAAACGGAGACACCATGTAAAATCTCTAAGCGCTAGTTATTATATCTATCAATATAAATGTATATGTGTGTGTGTGTATATGTATGTGCATGTGCATGTGTGTGTGTGTATGTATATATGTGTATATATATATATATGTGTGTGTATATATATATATATATGTGTGCGTGTGTGTGTGTATATATATATATATATATATATATATATATACACATATATATACACATATATACACACACACACACACACATATATATATATATATATATGTATATATATATAT
>NC_068981.1:191679687-191687424 GCF_001194135.2 Octopus bimaculoides
TATATATATATATATATATATATATACACTTATATACACATATATACATACGCACACACATACACATACATACATACATACATACATACACCTTGTGAGCACTTAGTACACTTTCAACTTGGGGGCCAGTCCATTGCCTCTCAGCTCCCACACTGATTCACTTAACGACTCAAATCCCTTTGTGATGCATATGTTGACTTCGTCATCAATGTTCACATATCTGGAGACTGTGCTGCTGAGGTAAATGAACTTAACAAACCTTCAGGGTTTCCCCTTTGACTGTGATAGCTGGTTCCACATACTGCTTCTGTGGACCAGGTTGGTGCTTGACCTCTGTCTTGTGGGTACTGATGAGGCCAAAGTTGTTGCACACAGTGGAGAAGCAGTTTATACTTTGCTGCATCTGAGCCTCTGTAGTGGCATTGAGTGGTCAGTTGTCTGTGAGCAGAAAGTCACACACTGAGTCCTCTTTCACCTTAGTCTTAGCCTGTAGTCTCCTCAGGTTGAAGAATCTGCAACCAGTCCTGAGTCTGATCATGATACTGGTTTCATAATTGTTGCAGAAGGCATCTGACAGCATGGCTGAGAATATCACACACACACACACACACACACACACACACACACACATGTATGGGGATGCCCAGAGATATAGTTGTGTGTATACGTGTGTGCCCAGAGATGTAGTTGTATGTATATGTATGTGGGTATGTGTGAGTGTATTTGCAAAATAATAAAATTTAGCATATGCAATCTAACATGTGAAACAAAGTGGACAGCCAGTGTATCCAATGCCACTCATGTCGAGCAAATAGAGGCACGTTGATAGCAAGCAGAACAGCACTGTCAGCGTCTAAATTATTACTTTTTAATTCAATACAAATAGACTGTATCCCATCTAACAGCTGTTTCTGCTTCCAATGTATTGCCACTGAAAATTCTGAAAATAATATTCATCATATTTGGTAATACATCCGATCTGGAACATCAGAGTGAAGAAAAATACATACATAAAAGAAAAGAAAAGAAGAGCCTCAAGAAGAAAATGAAAGGCTTAATATACATACATATATATATATATATATATATATATATATAGGTGCATATACATGATGAATGCTTCATTTGACAAATGATAGCCGTCCCATCAACACACACACCACACTCCATCACACAGCACACTCCATCACACAGCACACTCACTCTATTGATGAACCCTCAGATGACTTTTACGACCAGCTGCTGACTGACAGGTTTTAAAACACAAGTGACAGATATTATTCAAGTTTCTTCTATATCTTTACTCTTTGGAATCTGATTCTGAAGGAATGTTTTTGTGAACTAGAAAATATCTTTCAATTCCAGATATTGTCTTACAAGTTTTGTGACATATGACTCAAGTTGTAAGAGGTAGTTGGTGTCCAAAATCATTACCTATCTGGGCATTACGATTTTCATGTGACTTCATATGATTCACGTATCCTGCTTTTGACAACAGAACATGGTCGCATATAATACATATCCAATGTTCATTGTTGATTACAGTTCCAATTGTTCCTTTTGCAACAGGCTCTTTTAAGTCCAGAGTGATAAATCATCTTTTCCTCTCAGGCATAGCAACCAGTCCTAACAGCACCTTTCCACTTGTTCCAATCCAGAACATCATTTTCCCAACCACTTTTGTTCATATCTAGTTTCTTCAGATTTTCCTTCACACAGTCTTTATACCTTTTCCTCAACTTATGTTGTGGTCGCTTACCAGAGTTGAGCTCACCACAAAAAAGACACTTTGGCAAACGCTCGTCTTTCATTCTAATAACATGTCCAGTCCATACCATTTGAGCCAAGATAACATGTTGTTCAATTGAGTTGCAACGTGCCATGCACAAAACCTCTGTATCTGGTATGAAACATTCCCACTTGACTCCTAAGATATGTCGGAAGTACTTTTGATGAAATCTCTCTAGCATTTTTATATGATGCTTGTAAGTGGTCCATGTCTCACTTGAATAAAGAAGTGCAGACAATATACATGCACTACAGACACTGATTTTTGTCTGCAGGGAAATACCTCTATCTGCCCATACTCACTTTTTGAGCTTTCCAAATGCAACACTTCCCTTCCCTATTCGATAGTATATCTCTGCATCAAAACTACTATCTCCTTTTAAGGAGAACACTACTCACCTGGATATACTGGGAAGGTGCTAGATAAGATGCACTAAAAATTGTCTATTCTTTCTCTGCTGGTTAGTTTTCTGTGGCTAACAGGAATTACAAAGAATTAACAGGCATTAACAAAGAATTGATATAAACAATGGTAACCCTAGCTCAGAACACATACACACAGAAAAAATATATACATATGTACACATTCAAAAAAAATATGTATATATAAAATTTGAAATTTTTACAATTTAAAAATGTTTTTTTATAAATAAAAATAAATACATAGATAAATAAATTCACAATTAAAAATGTAAATAAAATAGATATAAATATATATAAATATATAAAAAGATATTAAAAAATGATAAAAAAAACTAAAAAGATATATAAATATATTTACAAATACACACGCACACACACCCATGTACACATAATGTTGGATGGCCGTTGGCTACACATGAGTTCTTCCACCCTTTGGTGCATATACATACATATACAGGGTGTTCAGGCTAAGGGCTAAATTTGACAGTTTGTGTCAAAGGAAAAGAAAACACAATATCCTATCCAAAAATTAAATTATTTTAAAAAAATGGAAATGTATCAACTAGATTATGGCTTGGAGATAACAATTTACTCAAAGGAGCTGTCCTCCACTTCCACCACACCCTCAAGATGGCTCCAGAGCCTGGTGCATGCAATCCTCACTTTTTGTCTGGAAAGATCTTAGAACAACTTCTTGATCTTGGCCACTAGCTCAGCCTTTAAGATGCAGGCAGAGCAGTTAGTGTCTTTCTCAACTGTGCCCTACACATAGTAAGCCATGCGATTACAAATGGGGGAACTAGGAGGTCAGAAATTGGGACTGGTGAAGTTGTAGAAATTCTCTAACAACCACTTCTGACACTTTCTGGAGGTATGGCAAGAAGATGAATCCTGCTGCCGCACACATGACCTCTCTAGCCAGGGAGTGACCAAGTCTCCAGCAACTTCAGATAGGATCCTGTTTATCAGTTGTTGGATGAATTTCAGCATGTGAACATGATCAGAACTCCTGCTGTGTCCCTTCAATTGTGGGTTTTATTCCTGGACCAGGTGAGTCCTTACGTAAAGTACTTTATTTCATGTTATTCCACTCTACTCAGCTGAGAATGGGTACCAGCTGAGAGCTGGTGCAGCTCTCCCACCCTCCATCTGTCACATCCTGATATTTGGTCAAAGAGTGGGCAAGTTAAAATAATGTCTATGTGCTTGTGACCACATAGACACCTAAAATAATGTGTGAAAATATGGTACATGTTACCAAAGAATACTCATTCATGAGTGATGACTGGCTCTTTGCATGACTCAACAACCTCAGTTTGAATTTTCTACAAGATATTTTCTTTGCTGCTCTGTTATGAGAAGCATCAACACTATTTGATAAAAACTAAATAGAATAGAATAGAATTTTAAGGCAAACAGCTGGTAGCATGCTTTGTTTTTTCAAAATCTATGTAGAAGAAATTCTTCAAAATGTCTCCAAAATAATTTGCCATATAATTATAATCTTAACCTTGGATCTGGTTATGTTAGATTCAGGTATTGTCCAGTCTACAGTATTTATAAATAGCTCATGTAGTTTTTTTCCTCCTACACAAGACCAATGTATTAATCATACAGAAGTTCTACTCCAAGCAACAAGCCTTGTCACCAGAGTCCTCTTTAGCTTTTATGATGTGAAGCTAATAAGAGATTTAGGTGTGTTGCTGAAAGAATTAATTGGCCCATCATCACTTCAATGACTCAACAGAACAGCTGAGAAAATTATTGATATGTTCTTTATAATTTTTATTTTCATTTGTATTTATCCTATGAGGACATAGAATGTCTACATTTGGTGTGAAGCTTTCATGAAAACAATATTTTATTATTAACTACAAAAGTGGTGCAAGTTTATTATACAAGACATTATTTATTTAGCAATTTACCATGATTCCCAGCTAAAATTTCCTTTTTGCTTTTTAGTATTAACTATATTTGATGTTTGTGGCTAATACATTAAGATAACAATGTCACTTATCTATAACTAAAGCAGTCAACCTCTTAATATAGAAGGCCTTTCTTTTACTGATATACATATATATAATGAAAGCAAAGATTTCACTGATATTTTAAATATAATTTAAGTTCTGCTATTGTTACTACAATTAAAATTCAAGCATCATCACTCATATACTCATGTAACTGATATTTGAAAATACATAACTCCTTTTGAATGAGATGAATAAACTGTTTCATCAGGAAATATAACTTGTTTTTAAATTCCATGGATATATATATATATCTATATATATATATATATATATATATATGTATGTATGTGTGTGTGTTTAAGCCCTATATGTATATATATATATATATATATAGGGCTTAAACACACACATACACACAAACAAATACATACATACATGCATACATACATTATATATATATATATATATATATAAATTTAAAGAATGGAGTAAACGCATATTATAACTGCATACTTTATATATATATACCTATGGTGCTTAAACACATATCTGTACATACACGTATCTATCTATGACAGGCTTTTTTTCAGTTTCCTTCAACCAAATCAACTCATAAGGCTTTGGCTGGCTCAAGGCTGTAGCGTAATGCAGTTGCCCACAGTACTGTATGTTGGGACTGAACTTTAAACCTTGTAGTTCAGAAAACCAGCACACTTGAATCAAAATCCTCTGCAAGAACAAAGCCCTTTGCATTAAACCACAGCTGTTCCTTTCAAATGCTTACCTTTAGAAAGCAGTGAAGCAGTGATTGGCCCATTGTAAATCTATAACCAATAATACTCTTGATCTATAGATCACAAATTCCTACATAAATTGAAAAGAACAAAGCATGTCACTATTGAAGAAGACGGCAGTAACATGATAACTCACAAACGAGGAGTTATGCATTTACAAACAACATGACTCTATTTGTTTAATCTTTGAAAATCCTCCCCTGTTGTCAAACAGCCTCCTTCATGGCATCTTGGAAACATATGTACATGTTGCACCAATGTTTTCATTTCCACTGAGAGTTTTAAAATAATGTAATATCTATCTCCATAGTCTATCTGCTTCTGAAACTTGGATGTGTATCAAGATTTTGTTTTTTAAAAAAGAAAAGAAATTATTTCTTATTCTCTTTTATATTTTTGATTTGATTTTATACTATGAAGTTTTATGATTTCTGACTAAAATAGAGCCACATGCACGACAATAGCTGTAACAATTATTATATGCAAAACTGTGTGGGTGAATACATGTATATATATGTATGTATATGTATCTATGTATCATCGTTGTCATCATCATCATCGTTTAACATCCATCTTCCATACTGGCATGGGCTGGATGGTTCAACAGGGTCCAATGAGTTAGAGGACTGTATGATATGAATATATATAAGCAAAAGTGTCTATTAGAAGAGGATCAGAAAAACTGTAAACTAAATTCCCATTTTTTTACTATTTTCATTTCACACATGTTTTTTTCAGTATGACTTGTCAACCACCACTAAAATTAATGAACTTTGTACATTCAAATAAATTGATATACAGTTTTATTGATTGCTATGAACATTCAGACTTACACCTTCTGTTTTGAACATGTCCATTTATCAACATTGAAACATTTTAATTTGTCAACATTGAAACTTTTAAAGATGTTTTTCTAATTTTTTAAACTTTTACCATTGATAAACAAAAAATATTGTTGAAACTAGTTTGGTATATATGTAAATAAATGTATTAACATTTACGAGTTTTTGAAATTTAGGTGCATTTTCAACAACACATTTTCCTATATATATATATATAATAAAAGAAAAAAAAAGGGATTAAAATATCCAGGTAGATATCAGTAAAGTACTGTTTTAAACAAATTTGGTTAACTATATCAAACAACCAGAGACCAATGAATGCAAGTAGAATATACATCCAAGGTAATACTTTATGGATGACATATAGATCCAAAAACCATTTAGAAGAATTTTGAAAAATTTAGAGTATTAGGCAACAAAAATATGTATGGAATAAATTACGTCTTTAATTGTAGAATTCACCTTACAAAGCCAACAACTGTTTCTATTGTGTTAACATATTTAGATACAGAAAATATCATTGAAATTAATGTTTCTGAAAATACATGTTAGCACCATGTTTTCAAGGTGATCCAAAACTAGTTAAATTCAAGGTGAACTAAGGAAATATTCCCAGTACATGAATGCATACAAAAAAAATTCTAAGAAGAAATATAATCTAAAAAAATCTGTTTTTGTATTCAACTCATGTGAACATCATTGAATAATAATGAAAGAGATGAAAACTAAACGTAGTAATTCTACATTACGACAATTAGAAACATAGAGATTTTATGTCACAGTTATTAGTTATCTATTTATTAAATATAGTGCACATTTTTAGAAGTATCATGTTTATTATATAACATATGAAAAGTAAATATAATCAAGAATAGAAATACTTAAATGTCTTTCAAAATCTGTGCCAACATTTCACAGTAAAATTCCTATTAAAGTTTAATCAAATTAATTTAGAAGTAATTATATAATACATTTCTTTAAGGCAAAGGCCATATGTAGAATTACCAATATTGTACGATGGTGCGTAACTAATAATGGACCACTTTAAATCATACTTAATGTTTTTATCTTTTAAATCCAAATGCATTTACAAAGATTTGTAGAATTAGCATTTATTCTATACTTAAATGAATGAGAATGATTATGAAATCTAGATTTCCAAATTGTAGCAGATGAACCTATGATTCTCTACTATTACATTACACTGATAGACAATATTTTTCCTTAAATGCTGATTTTTTAAAGGGCAGACAATTTTATTTTTACAATTACACAGGTATTTATTCACTTGCTTTTGGTACTCAAGGTTAAAAGAATTCCTGCCAGTCCTCTCATAATTAGGTGTTAAGGTAGGATTATTATTATTGTTATTATTAATATTATGACTAGGTGTTAACTGTATTATTATAGTCGGAATTACTTTTACTTAAAGAATCAAAATGCAGTTTAGGAAAATTAACATTAGAGTTAATTTCAAAATACACATTATCGATTTTACTCTTGCTTAAAGATTATGAGATGAGATATTCCCTAATTCTTTGTTTATTGTGTACTGCTATAATCTCAGCTAAATTTCTTGTGGTTTAATACAAAAAGTTTATACTATGGCACTTACATAATTTCTCATATTTATTTGAAGGCAGGAAATACTTATCAAGGTGGAAAGAATAGTGCTTGAATATCAAATGTAGAGTAATATGCTTCTTATTAAAATATGATTACAACTCAGACATTTCCAGTTTTAACAAAAACAAAAGTACACACACACACACACACACACACACACACACACACACACATGCATATATATAAGCTTGAAACATCAAAGACTATTCCATTCTTTATGAGTGTCAATCTAATACTCCTGCTTGTTGTTTCTTCACCTGCCTTTGTCTGTTGTTTTCTGTACATTTGAACTAT
>NC_068981.1:191693738-191698747 GCF_001194135.2 Octopus bimaculoides
TTCTGTCTACCAAATCCACTCACAAGGCTTTGGTCGGCCCGAGGCTATAGTGGAAGACACTTGCCCAAGGTGCCACGCAGTGGGAATGAACCCGGAGCCATGTGGTTGGTAAGCAAGCTACTTACCACACAGCCACTCCTGCATCTATGATACCTTCTCTGACATTTGTTTTACATTCTCACCCTCCCACTCACTATTTTCTTTTTTTTCCAGTCATTTTTTTTCTCATTTCCTCTCCCCCTCATTCTCTTTATCATACTCAAGCTTCCCAGCCCACCACTGTTGAAAGATGTAATGCACACGCTCTCTCTCTCTTTGCTCTCTCCTTCTCTCTTCCTCTCTCTCCGTTCTCACCCCCTCTCCCTACTTTTCTTTTTACATTAGAGAACATCAGAAATAGACAAATTGTCTCCAGTAAAGAGAAAAATTTCTTTTGCTATTATCTACTTTGATTCATAAAATCAAATTTTTAGGGTGACTAATCAAGAATCATATATAGGAAAAAATGGTTTATTTTAACAGTAGATGTAAAGAGAAAAGATACCTATATATTTTTCTACCTACTGATACAAAATAGAATAGTTATTTAATATCATTTTCTGTATTTAGAATAGTTGTTTGATATTATTTTCTATTTGTGCACAGACCTGGCTAGGTGCAGGTGTGGTTATGCAGTTAAGAAGTTTGCTTCCTAATTGCATGGTTCTCCATTCAGTTTCACTGTGTGACACTTCAGGCAAGTGTCTTCTACTATAGCCCTAGGCTAACCAAAAACTTATACGTGGATTTGGTAGACAGAAACTGAAAGAAGCCCATCATGTACTCATCATCATCATCATCATCATTTAATGGCCATTGTCCATGCTGGCATGGACTGGACGGTTTGATTGGGGATGGCAAGCTGGAAGGCTACACCAAACTCCAGTCTGATTTGGTATGGTTTCTACAGCTGGATGCCTTTCCTAACACTAACCACTCCAAGAGTGTAATGGGGGGGGGGCTTCTACATGCCACCAGCATGGGTGCCATTTGCATGACACCAGTATCTGCCATGACAACAATTTTACTTGGCTTGATAGATCTTCCTCTCAAGCACAACATAATACCAAAGGCTTCAGTCATTTGTCATTGTGTCTATGAGGTTCACTGTATGTATGTCTGTGTTTCTTTGTCTTCTTGACATTGTATGATAGGTGCAGTGTTGTTCATTTACAATATTTTACATAGACATGTCTGACGATATTACCTGGCTTGGAAACGGACGATGGTTGGCAATAAGAAGAGTACCCAGCCATAAAAAATCTGTCTCAACAAACTCTGATCCATGCAAGCATGGAAAACTGAATATTAAAACAATGATGATGATGATGATGATGATGATGATGATGATGTCACATGGGGAAGTTTTGGGGAAACCTAAGAATCAACAAAACTAAAGAAAAACTCTCAGAACAGAGGATAAACTGAATGTTTTAAAATAAATTAATTTTTGTAAAGTTGATTAAGATCGATCTTTTGTGTAATTACTACATGTAACACCTGCTGAAAAAAGAATTAGATGATCTTCCAGGTATTGTGAAAAACATCAATAAAGTTTTTGTGTCAGTTGAAGCTATAAAATGTAAATAAGTTCATGATTATATATGACATTTACTGGAAAAATCATATATTACTAAATTAGCTATTAGTAACAGGAGCAGTGTTTATAATGAATAACAATTAGCACAGCCAACTTAAATTTGATGTGTTGCTTAGATTGCCCTTAAACTGCTGTTAACCTCCAAAGATACCATCTTATGTTAACAACGCACACTAATTAAACACCAACTATATTAGCTGATGAAATGATCAACTTCACTGATGAATGGTACTACTACATCATGTGATTTCATTGTTTCAGTGGATCATCAGTGGCAGCCAGCCTTGCACCAAATACCAGAGCACCTCCTTGATCTTGGTCATCAACTTGACCTTGATGTTGTAGGCAGAGTGGTTGGTGTGTTTCTCATCTGCGCTCCTCACATAGTAATCCAAGGGATTACAATTAGGGGAATAAGGAGGCCAGAAATTGGGGCTGATGAAGTCAGAGAAATTCCGTAACAACCACTTTTGACTATTTTTGGAAGTATGGCAAGGAGCTGAATCCTGCTGTCACATATATGGCCTTCCAATATCAACCATCTTCAGCCAGAGATTGACTACGGTCTCCAACAGCCTTCTGAATTGAGCCAAAAGCCCTTTTCAAGGATGTGGGGATGAACTCCAGCATGCAGATACAGTCATAATGCCTGCTGTGTCCCCTTCTGCTTGCCATGGCTTTGTAGTCTCCATTGTAGTTGTCTTTATCACATATTATAGCCTTTAAAGCAGTGGTTCCTAAACTGTTTCAGGCTGCTGCCCCCTTGACACCCAAGCCACATTCCTAGCACCCCCCATCCCAACTAACCATCACAAACGTAGACCTCTTTCTGAAGCAAATTCAAAGCAACTGTATTTCACAAATAAAACTCAACCTAATGAACCCATTATTTTGTTGTTTTTACATGAATCGCTACCCCCATTATTGCCCCACTTTTCTTCAATGCCTCCTTGGAACTTTCCATACCCTCAGGGAGGCAATACTGGTCACTTTGGGAACCACTGCTTTACAGTGTCCATAGAACAGTGAACAGCAGTCATGATGTTGGCATTTTGACACCCAGCATGAATCATCATACTAAAGGTAACTTTTTCCCAATATTCAGTTAGCTTCCAGTCCTTCATGTCAGTTAACTTTTTTAACTACAATCTTTATGCTCTCCAATACTGTTGACTATTCCCCAATACATAAAGCTGTTCCTGTAAAAAAAAGAAGCAAAAAGTCATCAAACTTTGCTTGAATACCCTGTATATGTACACACACACACACACATACATAACCATACATACATACATACATATATACATACATACATACATGCATACATATATACATAAGGGTAAAGGGGTAAAGACCCCCTTTGGTCATGAATGATCATAGGATTGCACCTAGAAAGTTACCCCCTGAGGCACAAGTCTGAGCAAGGTTGTTTATGGAAGACCAGTAGTCACCTGTGCATACGAACCTCCTCTCTCCACACCACCGATGTTATCCAAAGAAAGGCAAAGGCTGATACAGCTTGACACCAGTGAGATCAGAACTCATTTCTACAGCTGAGTGAATTGGAGCAATGTGAAATAAAGTGTCTTGCCCAAGAACACAGCACACAGCCTGGACCAAGAATCGAATTTTACCACATGATTGTGAGCCTGACACTCTAACCACTGAGTCATGTACCTTCTACATGCATGCAAACATAGATATATATATATATAGATACATACATACATATAAATATTGTAGGAACAACAAAAATGTATACTATCCAGTAAGAGATAAGTATTATCTGATGTACACAGTATTGGAATAAGTGCCACTAATGGTTTCATGACATGGAGACGCAGTAATTCAGTACACATAGTTAGGCTCATTACACATGGTTAGTCCTACTTGAAAACTAGATTACTGGGTCATGAGAAGAAAAAAACAAGAAGGTTGATGCAAAAGGTGGAATGAGAAGGCAAAAGGGTGAATAAAACAAACATGAAAGGAAAGAAAAGAAAGAAAAGAAAGAAAAGAAAGGTATCACCTTTATCTGTAAAAAATATAAAAGATCTTGTTGGCATAGAATAATTCAATGGTGAAGAGGCCAAAGTCTACAAGACAGTTACTCAATCTGAAAAGGAAAGTGTCCTCCAGTTTGACAAAAGAAATTTTTCTATGTGCTTGCATTTGCTGAAAATTTCAGATCTAGAATTGTGTGGAATTCACAGATCTAAAAAGTATGTGCCATATTTCAGCTACACATAGCTTGCATTTCTATGAGCAATTTACATATGGCAAAGATTTCTCCACAATTTTTCACTTGACTGTATGTATGTGTGTCTTCAGATTCCATATATGGCTAGCCAACTTCGTGGCTTTATTTTTGTCAATGTGTCAGAAAGAAAACTTGTGGTCTGCATAATGTATTTCAAAATTGCTTTCATATTAGCCAACATAATCTTTCTTTTTCATTACATTATCTAGTAGCACTGTTGTGACTGATCTTATAATCGACTGAGTTTATCAAACACACCTGATCAAGTGAGTAAGCTTCAGAGTCTCAACAACTGAGAGTGGACTCTTGGTGTGGCTTGCAAGAGATAATGTCCTTCATATTTGTGCAGCAGATGTATGACATTTTTATTGAGTATCTATTAAAAATCTTTCTGTATTAATGGTTTACTAAGAAATGCTCATCTAATAATGCCAGGAATTTCTAGCCAATGTTAGTTTTAACATTCTTTAACAAAATTGAAGAGGGGTAATATGTTGTTTTCCTAGGTCTATTTTTAGGTTTCATATTTTTAATTGAAGGATTGTAAGATATATTTGAAGCTGCTGCTGACTAGGGCATTGTTATAGTAGGGGACTTGTTTATGTCTCTATAACTTAGTGGTTTGGCAAAAGAGAGCAATAGAATAAGTAATGCTCCATCGTGGTTGCAGTCCAGTGACTGAACCTGGTGGAAACGTATATTTATGCATATATTAAAATGCAGACATGATTATCTGGTCCTTAAGAAGTTTGCTTCTCAATCTCCTGGTGTGTGAGCATGTATGCATGTGTGTGTGTTTGCAACTCTTTGTCCTGATAATGAATGAAAGTTACAAACAAGTGCTACCGTCATACAAGTGATGACGTTTGTTTCCAATCTCCCATGAAAATATGTCTAGCTATGGGGAAATAAGACCTTTTTTGTAACAAGTGAAAGCTTGGTGGCGGGAAAGTCATCTGCAAAATTTGCCCCAAGAAATCCCGTCAGACCCAACCAAGCAAGCAAACAAAAGTGAATGTTAAATGATAATGATGATGATGATGGGGATAATGGTATATGTACATTTAGACATGTATATCTGTATATATATATATATATATATATATATAT
>NC_068981.1:191699048-191712767 GCF_001194135.2 Octopus bimaculoides
TATATATATATATATATATATATATATATATGTATACAATATATATACATACATATGTATGTATATAGCCTCTATTAATTTTATATTTGTGTGGATGTGTATGCTTGTGTGTCGATATTTTCATTCTCGTCTTCTCCAAGTTCCTCCAGATAAAGAAAGAAGAATTCTCAAAGAAAGTAAAGGAAGTTTAGAAGAGAAGGCAAGAAAAAAAAAAGGAAAAAGACGGATAGATAGAAAGAGATAGAAACAGGCGCGAGAGGGGGTAAATAGAGAATGTAAGCAATTGAGAGACGGTGTAAGTGTTAGCAGCAGCAGCACTGTGGTCGTCTGTTTGTATGTAACATGGCGGCAATCTGGTGACTCAGCCTCACGTCTTGTCGCTGGCAACGTGTAACTCTTATAGGCCTGCATTTGCTGGCTTTTTCACGCACACATTTCACTGAGAAAAGTCACTAATTGTGGATACAATGGATACAAATGCAATTAGCTATAAAATCGAGCCTGTAATGAGAGAAGGTACGCTTTCTTTGATTTTCCTCCATACATAGCATAACATAACTGTTTAATTTGTAAATACTCGATAGCAACATACACTAAGAATGAAGAAAGATTGTTGTATATGCTTTTTGTTTTCGCGTGTAACACATATTTCACATATTTATCGTACGGTTAGGAAGAACCAAATATGTCTTTGTGTTGTATACTAGAAATATTAAGGCATAATCATACGCGACTCTGTGTTTGGTGTCGCCGTCGTTGTTGTTGTCGGTACATTATCTTGCAGCTCAGGCCGAAACAATGTGAAGACGACTACATACTTCCTGAGTGATTATAATTCTTTTAATCGATTACATGCACATAGATATATGCATACAACACATACATACACACGCGTGTGTGTGTGTGTATATATATATATATGTATATATCACATTTAAAAACTTGACAATTCATTCATTGCTTCAATGACAAAATGCCTGATTAATTTACGTGAAACTTGGATTTAAAAAAAAATTATTCATAAAGATACATATAAAGGTGTGTGTGTGTATATACACATATTTCCACTCGTATTTATACATTAATATATGCACATATACATGTATTCATATACACACTTGCACATACATATGTAGAGAGCACATATATATATGTATGTGCACATATATTTGTAGAGAGACCATATATATGTATATTATTTATATTATATATATATATATATATATAACATATACATACATATGCTTCAATGTCTATACATTTATTTATATACATATTTCTACATACGGACACATATGTGCACGCACGCACGCTCACATGTACACACACACAAATACTGCATTACTTTGTAAGTCTTGTCTGTACGAATATGTTCAGGGAAATGAATATATATATATATATATATATATATATATATATATATATATATATATATACATACACACATTCACTATACGCACCAGGTTTTCGCCCAAAACAATGACCGATTAAGTACCAGACTTAAAATATGTACTGGGGTCGATGTAATTAACAATATACATCAGAGCAGTCCTCTAGCATGGTCTGTAGCTGGTGAGCGAATGGGTGTACGTGTGTGTGTGTGTACGTACGTATGTGTGTATACACAAATATTTTCATGAATATGTGAATATGTCTGCCTCTTTTACACCTGTAAATGAGTATAATTATATACATGTATCGGCGTGTATATGTGTGTATATACATATAAACTTGTATGTATATATTTACAAGCGTATATAAATATACACATGTACATATATGTATGTGTTTATATATATATATATATATATATATATATATATATATATATATATATATATATATATATATATATATATATACATACATACATACATACATACATACATACATACATACATACATACATACATACATACATACATACATACATATATAGAGAGAGAGATAGGTGGATAGATGTAAATATGTTAAGAGGCTTGCGTCTCAATCACATGGTTTCAGTCTCAGTCCCACTGCGTCGCACCTTGGGCAAGAATCTTCTATTATTGCCCCAGCTGAACTAGAGTTTTGTGAGTGAATTTGATTGACGGAAACTGAAAGAAGCTCGTCACACACGTGTGTGTGTGTGTGTCCTTGTCTTCACATCGCACGATTGTTGTAAATGAACGTTACCATTACAGAAGGCAGTTGTCAATCTTCCATGAAAATATGTCAGGCCATGGGGGGGAAATAATTTGTTTCTTTGGGAAAAGGTATGGGTTGGTGACAAGAAAGGCATCCTACAGTAGAAAATCTGCTTGAACGAATTCTGTCTGACCCATACGAGTATGGAAAGTGGATGTAAAGGAAATGATAATGATGATCGCGCATACACAAGTGTGTGTGTGTATGTGTGCATATAATATATCTGTATATATATGTATATATGCATACATACGTATTATTTAACACTTATATATATAAACAGCTGTCTGTGTATTTGTACAAGCATACAAGTTTATATATGCATATGTATGTGTATATATATATATATATATATATGTACTACATATATCATGTGTCTATGTATGTATACCTATGTATGTTTTTGTGTAATCTGTATATTTTAAACATACATTTGTATAATTGTATAAACGTTCATGTATATGTATGTACATATACACGTGCGTATATGTTTATATGTTGTGTGTATGTATGTGTGTGTGTATATATATATATATATATATATACATATATATAATGTATGTATGTATATTTGTTATCAGCAGTTACAAAATAGTTTTCTTCTTGGCCTTCGAGTTACTTTTGTAGTTTCTGCAAGTAAAAATACATATAATCATTGTATGAGTTCTTTTTAATCTGTTTATTCTACCAAGCTAAATAAATAATATACTACGTGTGTGTGTGTATATATATATATATATATATATAATATATATATATATATATTGTATGTGTATAAAGTATGACAACTAGTCATCAGAGCCTGCCTTTGCAGAGGATGTATCTGTGACAATTCACTCAAAATGGAACACCTCATCAAGTCTTATAAGGGCCTGTCAAGGCTCTGACTAGGCCATCAGTCTGGGGAAGATGGAAGTTTTGAACCAAGGTTTTGAGCACTCCCCAACCATAACATGTTCTCTGGAGCTTGAGATGAATAGATGTATAGAAAGAGCATCCTCAGTACTCACTAGGCTGACAAGGAGAGTCTATGAGAATATTAAGGTTCCTGTCTGTGATGTTTTTGGTATGCTACTTTATGGCAGTGTGACCTTGAGCATCTGCTCCATGCAAGACTAGCATGGTATCTCAACACTTGGGACCTACTCATTACATTATCCAGATCCTGTATAGTGTCTAGTTCTGGTATTGCTTTTCCTTGCTCTGTATATTCATGTTCTGTTTTCGATGTCTAATAATGAAGTACTTGAAAGTTGCATTAAATTTCATATTTTCTTCTGTCCATCAATATGAAATGTTGAGGTTTTATAAGCTTTTAATACTTTTGCTGCCTTCTGGTATCTTTGCATCATCAGCATAGCTTTGAGAGTGGCTGTGTTGAAAGTTCAGTTGAGCCATAAAAAACATTAATGGCCATTTAGCCATTTCTCGTGGTATTCTGCAACAAATAGTTGATTTTGTACTGTGGGCACTGTTAGCTGCAATAATCAGACTTCTGTATTTTATTTAGCTGTTCTCCTAGTATTTTGATTATACTAAAGTCATAAAGTGTGTGATCAAGCTTTATCAAAAGCCTTTGCAAAGCCCAGGTACACCATGTCCAAATTTTATTGGTTGAATAACTCGCCCAACATCCATTGTTAACGCTACAGAAGCTGGGTGAAGCAGCTTCTTCTGCCTTGCTAGAAACCATGCAAGGTATCATTCAACAAACTATTTTCCTTTAAGAACATAATCAATTTCTCATTGATGATTTGTTCCAATGCCTTCAGAGGTGTAGATCTGAACGTTTTTGTAGCAGCTCTGCTTTTTATAGGACATATGCCTGCCTTCAGGTTTTGGGGATTTTGATACTCTCCAGTAAATTTTGGCAAAGTAACTAAAGTAATTCGCCTGGCACTTTGCTTGCCTTTAGAAGAATTGTGGTAAGCCATCAAGGCTAGCTACTGAGTCCTACACTCATTTTTCCTGTGGCAGTTGATACAGCAGCTTCTTCTATGTTTATCCAGCTGATGGTTTTTTTTGATCTCTTCATAGAATGTTTTATTTTACTCTCAGTATCTATGAACAGTGCTTTTAGCTGTTTCCTTTCTTTTCCCATAATATGTTTACTTAAAACATTGGAGACTTTTTTTTAGCATCTCATAATAATTTTTCTATTTCAAAGGATATTTTTTTGAACATTAAACTTCCTCAATGGAACATCTTCAATGTACATAGCTTGGATTTCCAGTAAAGATTCTTCTAGTTTTCTGTCGTTGTTTTTCATGGAGAGGGCTTAAGTCCAGTTTGTCTTACAAATTTCTTTTTCAATTGATTTTCCTTAAACTTCATCAAAATTACCACATCAAAACATCTACAATATGATGATCAGAGAAGATTGGAGACATTGCTTTTACATTGTGGGTGGTTTCTGTGTTACTTGTGAAGCAAAGATCCTGTGTGGTTAGCTCTAGTTGGTTAACTGACCATTTATTCTATGCCAGTGAGATTAAGTAGAGACTATGCTTGTCTACAATCTTATGATATTCCTGAAAAAAATCTGTCTTTCTGACCACTTGAAGTTGGGATGTTTGAAGTAATTCAATAGTAGTGTATTGGTATTTTGGCCCAGATTGGATAATATTAATTTTAACTTACCCATGCTTTCTTGAAGTTTTGTCATAACTTGAAGCACCTGGTGGTGGTGGTAGTGTGTGTGTGTATTTATATATTTATTGTGTATGTGTGTGTGTTGTACATAATAATTGTGTTCAGTTGTGTATGTACCATCAGTGTGTCAAAGTTTCTGTGACAGAGGTACTAATGCTATTATGTCTTAAGGGTTCTATCATGTCAGAATGGAAGAGAACATATTTCAGTATGTTTTGTGTTTAATATGTCTGCTGACTGCTATGTCTCTGCCAGTGTTATGTATGTTAGCTCATTGCACGTGGCAAAAATTCTGTGGTAGGTAATTTTACTCCTATTGCTCAGTTGTAAAAGACTTCTAATATTTATGAAGAGAACTTATGTTGCATGCAAAGCACAGAATGTGGTAACCATTTTGGGTTTGTTTGTTGAGGTGGCTTTGTGTGCTGAATGCAGATTAGCTGCTGTACCATCATCAAATGTAAGGATTTTGTTCTCTCAGAATATCTTGTCTCATGCTGGTGGCATGCTGCTTGTTCCTTTTAAGTGAATGTATTGGCAATGCTGATCAATTATTCCATTTTCATCCTTGATCCCTTGCACGGCATTTCACCATGCATTCTTATTTGGGTAGGCCTTCTCCAACACTGCATGTATCATTCATTGTGGTCCCCATCGTCTCTGTAAAGTTCAACATCTTGAGACCAGTTTTCTTCACTTCATCTTGGGTTGCCCTTTTCCACAGGTTACATTCACTTTGAGCACACCTGTTGTCTTTTATACACATCTCATATCAATACCAGTGCAGTCTTTTGCACATTTGATTCCTGTTATACACAGCTTTTCTCTTGACAAATTTGTACGCTGTCATTCATGTGCACTGACACTACATATCCAACAAAGCATGCTCACTTTATTTCTTTCTACCTTCATGAATCCTCTGTGTTCTGTGTCCATGTCTCATCATTATGCAACATCACAACTCACATGCAGACATTATACACTTTCTCTTTCACCCTTTGTCACCAGCATATGTAATAGGCCCATGAACTTTTAGCCCAATCTTATTCTGGCTGTAATTAGATCACCTAAATAGTAGAAGCTATTATCTATTTCTAGGGAATCGTCAAAACATTTGAGAGAATTTGTTTTATATGTGCTCTTCTTAGTTTTTAGAGCTCCTGGACATCTGCTGCAATTAAAGTCTACCTAACTCATTAGCCTGCCTCTAATTCCTGTAAGTCTATAATTTGCATTGAATGCACTAAATGGAATTTTTACCTGCTCTCTTCCTGTATATTGACCATAGCCATTTCATTGACATCACTGTCTCGCCTTCTTCCCTACATACTATTTATTTTTGTGAAGTTTGCTATGAGTCTTCTTGATTCTAGGTTTTGCTTCCATGCCTGGAATTCTCTAATTCTATTACAGATTCAGATGTAAGATAGGAGTTCCCATGGGCAGCCACTTTAAATGCCTCTGTTATAGCCTGAAGGATTATGATAAATAAAAGGGGGCTGAGAACTAACCCCTATTGGCCTCCTATCTTCATGCTAAACTCATTGCTATACTTTCTCATTACTCTCACTTGGCTTAACAACACCCTTGTACTTGCAAAGCCTTCACAAACCATTCATCTAATTGTAGCTTCTTTAGCTACAACTGACAAATGCTAGGTACAATGATTTACTCCAAGCTAAATACTTCTGTAGTTGATTCACTAGGAATGTGGTACCTCTTTCTAGTATAAAGTGAAACTGCATGTCATCTAGACTAATTTTGTTCCTGATCAGTTACACTATGACTCTGTAACTTTCAGAATTTAGTCAGTCAACTTGATGCCTCTGCAATTTTTTTATATGCTCTGCATTTCCTCCACACTTGTAGCAGTTGATGCTACATCAATCATTGGATATAACACTTTTCTTGACCACTTTATTGACTATGCAGGTGATTAATAGAGTGCCCTACCCTACCAAAGATTTTAATCATCACAGACTGATTGACCAGCAGACTTCCCAGTTTTCATATCTTTAATTGTCTAATCAATCTTACTATTATCAATTTGTATTGCTGGTCTGTTAGGTCTATTTGGACCAGACTCTATTCTTCCTATGTGTTCTACACATTTAACTACTTCCTATTGTAGCACTTCCATGCTTATTACAAGAGGTTATTAAATGCTGTCCTTTCATATACACTTCTTCCCAACACCATCTTTATTTCTTCTAGCACACTGTCTTGATCCAGACTACCTCACATCACTGCTCTTATGTCACAGAACATGTGCAAATTTTTTACTTTCTGTTTCTCTCCTTGATAAGTACACCTGAAGCCTAGCTTTTCTTCTAGCTACTTGTTATTACTCTCTGCTGCCAAGCCTATTTCTTTACTTTTGTGGCTTTGTCTCTCACTGTTTCAAAACCATGTCACCTTCACTCTGGTTAGGAGTTTACCCCAACCACAAGTTTGCTTAGTAGCTTTCAGCAGGTTGTCTCTTAGGAGCTTCTATTAGGCATATCCACATGAGACAATGGAATTTCTTAAAAGAAATCTGATTTTATTTTGGTATGACTGGCAAGAAAGAAAACTTGGTTAAAAATACTAACAGATGAAAATTCATTAGGGTTAATTAATTAAATATCATAGCTAAGGATGGAATAAGTTAAATAGTAGATTGCAATTTTTACTTAACTTGCATTAAAAATAATAATCAATGATAATAAAAACATATTGCTTCGTTGAGTTAAAAAAATCAAAGGAATGAACAAATACACTGTAAACAAAGAGGGCAATAGATAGAGGGTGCTGTCATATATGTCTGTATACACACACACACACACACACACACACACACACACACACACACTGCATATTTGCATGCTCATGTCTTGACTACACACTCAGATATACTAGCTCATATATAATGGGTTCACAATGCTGAGTAAGACAACACACACATGCATTATCTCCTTTGTTGCTCTTATTTGAAGGAAACCTCATTTCTATTTGGTTACTTCCAGTCATTCAAAAACTGCTGTTTTCAACATGACACAGAACAAAATTAATTATTATTATATCATCATTATTATTTATTATCATTATTATCATTATAAGGTGGTGAGTTGGCAGAATCATTAGCATGCTAGGCAAAATACTTAGTAGCATTTCGTCCGTCTTTACATTCATCATCATCATCATCATCATCGTTTAACGTCCGCTTTCCATGCTAGCATGGGTTGGACGATTTGACTGAGGACTGGTGAAACCGGATGGCAACACCAGGCTCCAGTCTGATTTGGCAGAGTTTCTACAGCTGGATGCCCTTCCTAACGCCAACCACTCAGAGAGTGTAGTGGGTGCTTTTACGTGTCACCCGCACGAAAACGGCCACGCTCGAAATGGTGTCTTTTATGTGCCACCCGCACAAGCCAGTCCAGGGGCACTGGCAACGATCTCGCTCGAAAATCCTACAGGAGCCAGTCAGGCGGTACTGGCAACGGCCACGCTCAAAATGGTGCATCTCATGTGCCACCCGCACTGAGTTCAAATTCCACCGAGGTCAACTTTGCCTTTCATCTTTTCAGGGTTGATAAATTAAGTACCAGTTAACTACTGGGGTCAATGTGATTGACTTACACCTCCCCCAAAATTTCAGGCCTTGTGCCTATAGTAGAAAGGTTTATTGTTATCATTATTCCCATTGTATTTTTGTCTTCCGCTACAGTTCTTCCTCCAATATAACTTTCTGAGAAAGGGCTTCTCATAGCGCAACACTGTATAGAATCGTGCTATCTCAGTGATATTTTGTTGTATTGTCTTAGTTTTATACTGGAATTTCATGGCTAGAATTAAAAGCAACACGTCTTTCTAATCACACCTTACTATCTTGAAAAATGGAATGATATAAGATGATATAATCCTGTTCCTTCCCAAAACGATAGGATGATCATGGCTGGAATGTCTTCGATCATTAGGTTGATTTGGAGTTCAGTAACAACTGGTTCTTTGATCTTATGCAGCATCACTATGAGGTAGAGGAATCTGCTTGAAAGAACAGCCAAATCTCTCAAATCACATCCCACCAGCTGAAAACTTAAAGTAGATATGTTGTCCTGTATGCACTTAAAAATAAAACCTAGTGGTCACTACTGTAATATCTTTAACCCTGCATTTATTCATTGAGCTGACTTGGAGCGTAACAACATCCACCACTGCTCATCACATAGTATACTCATCACTTTGAAAACCCAAACAAAATCTATTTTATCCTTACTTATTGCCAAAATATTTCCTGAGGTCCATTACTAAGAACTCTAATATTTTTGAATTGTTTGTGTTTCTTTTATTCTACACTCTCGGATTGGTTGGCATTAGGAAGGGCATCCAGCTGTAGAAACCTTGCCAGATCAGATTGGAGCCTGGCGCCACCCACTGGCTTGCCAGTCCCCAGTCAAACCATCTAACCCATGCCAGCATGCAAAACGTACGTTAAACGATGATGATGAAACCCTTTTGCAATATATCTTCAGTGCATAGATCAAAATGTGGATTGATTGTTTAATAATTAATTGGTTAAATTCTTTAGTTGTAAATCTTTTTTCCCATTTTTGAATAAAAATCCAGAAACTTGATTTGTTTATGACAATTGCATGAGATTGCCAAGCAATTATTCATCAGGATATTTTAAACTATAAATTATGATAATTATCACTCATGTAGTTATTTCTTTTGAAAATTAGTAAAATTAAGAGAGTTTAAAAATAATAGCTTTACCAGAACATTTAATAGTCATTTGTTTTCCATGACATGTTTTAACCTTTTTTAACTTCTGGGCAAGTATTCCACTATTGGGAATGTTATTTTTAGCTGGTTTCAGTCTTTGGACCGTGAATATAATTAGGCAGTGCCTTCAACTCGTATAGCACTTAGTCTGGTACTTATTTTTTCAAGTGACTGTCCACCTGTTGGTGAATGGGACATAACTAAAAGATATTTTTGCTTATTACACTAATTTATATCAGTATACATAAACATATATATGAAGATTTCCACAGATTCTGTTTACTCAATTTTGCTCTCAGAACATTGCTCTACTTGAGTTATTTACCTAAGGTGCTGTGCAAGGGGACTGAACATGGTTGCAAAGCAAACTCCCAAACTACATTGTATTGGTCAGTCATACTTTGCCTTTAAGACCAAAGGGTCAGTTTCGCATTACTTAGGCATTCTGTTAACTCATCTGAGTACTAAATGTCTAATATAACATTAGAAATATTATTTTTGTGTGTATTCAGGGTGCTTGAAATAATGTTTAAGAAATTGAAATTGAGACTGATGATTGTTGTTGTTAATTAACCTTAGTTCATCACTATGCCCACAGATGTTGCATGTTTGTCCTTTCTAAGTGTATCTAGGATTAATGCCGTTTTTTATTTTTTTAAGACAGTGTGTTGTGATTTGAAGGACATTTGGCTATTATTTCTAACAGGATTGCAGTGGATAGGCAGTTTTAGTATCCAGAAGTTAAAATAAAAAAAAAACAAAAAAGAACGAAGCTCCATCATTGGGATTTAAAAATCAGTAACAGTAAATACAGAGTTACTTGCTAAACTTCAGAAAGTCTTGCATATTAATATTGTTCTGCTTATTGACTGAATTTGTTGGATGGTCTTTTTCTTTGTATAAAAAAAAAAAAAATCAAGATTATTGCTTGGACTTTTAGTGATAAAACTTAATGTTCCAATAATTACAGTGTTAAGAGGTATTTCTATTTTGGTAAGAAAAAATAACAAAAAACAAAACAAAGCACTTGTTCAGAAATGCTACTTTTCTCACTGATTCTATTTGAAATATTCACATCCACTGGACTACTGACCTCAACAGCAATAGTACACGATGCATATATATAGACACAAGTTACTCAAAGAAAATAGTCGTTATAAAAATGCCTTTAAACGCCTATATTCAGTGGAGTGCATAATAGATATATTTGGCTGGTGGCTTGGATGTGATTGTAAATGGTAGTTATTATTATTTTTTTTATTATTACTCTTCTCAGCCTGCAACAGGCTGTCTGCTAGTGGATGAAATTCATATTGCTAAGAATTGTAAATATTGAAGAACTCCATGCTTTGGTATTGTCAATATTGTGATCATCATTGTTGATTTAATGTCTGTTTTTTTTATGCTGTCATAAGTTGGCTGGGTCATCAGTAAAGAATATTTTCTAAGCTTCAGTTCAACATCACCTTTTGTGAATGCAGGATCTTCTAAGATTACTTCCTCTGTATATATCTTTGTCTCCTATTGGTGTGTATATACCTTATCACCATCTTGTTGCTCTTCCCATATGCAACTTCAGCAGAGATTTTTCCTTGTTGAACATAACAAATTTAGTCCTAATGAATTTGAGGGATCATGTAATATTCTTTGTGTTTGTCCCTTAAATTATATGAATTTCCACTTTATACACACATACACATAATTTTAAGTACATCTTTTTCCACAATCAGGTTAATCATTTCTTTTATCATTCAGATGTAATATGTCAGTCTTAGCGATTAGTTAACTAGCAAACATTATTCATATGTAAGACTTCGACAGGTATCACTTGGCTACACTTTACAAAAGTTTTGGTGTACATTTTCCTTTTTCAACCATTATTTTGGTTTTGAGTGGAAATCTTTTATTGATGTTTTCTAAAGATATTTTGGATATATGACCAATATATGTTTATACATATGACATCTACTGTTATTTTCTCTTTTTGTTTTTGCCTTTTTGTAAAAACACTTCTCTGCATTGATTAAATCACCCCACTCTTTGACACAAAACATTTTTTGATGTGCCATACTGCTAGAAGTACTTTCAGATTCAATGAAACACTTTTCTTTTGATTTTTTTTTTCTGGCAATTTTTAACTATTTTTGCACTCTAGTGAAATATCTTTTATCTCAAATCTAAAACACATTTTTTGAGAAGCATATGTTGAGCTTTGGCAGATGACAAACTACAAATTAATCTGTCTATTATTGTGTCAACCAAAAATGTTCCAACGTTTGAAATTTTTCAATTCATAAAGGATAGAGAAGGTGATATAAATTTACAGATTAGATGTTACATCTTTTGGACCAATAACTGTCAATAAAATTAAATGTTTCTTACCTATATTGTTTGTGTGGTTAGTTATAAAAACCTTCTTTATCCTTCTTAATAATTTTGATATAATAGTTTTTGATTCACTTATATATTTGTTATAATTAAAGTTAGCTTTCTTCTCTGCATATCCTTATATTCTAGAAAACCCATGTTAATTAAATTTAGTTATTTGTCCTCACTTTCTCAATCATTAATAATTTTTCTGTTTTTGGTTATTGTCAGATAAAGAATAAGTTTATTTGAACTGTTAAATGTTTAATAATTTAAGTATTACATCTTTTGTATTTATGTCTTACACTTAATTTCAATTCATTCAATCTTAGTCACCCTATTTATGTGTGCAGATGGCTAAATAGCAGTAGTATTATTCCCTTCATGGGACTCACATTAAGTTGACAGAGTGATTGATACATTGAAACATAAAGTAAAATACAATCACATGAAAGATAATGTTAATAGTCTGAAAAATAGAGAGAAAAAAGTAACCATTGTGTCGCCAATACTCTTCTGTCTTGTCAGAAACCTCTTTAGTGACAGTGGCATAATAAAATACACAGTCCATGCTGTAAAGTAGTTGGTTGGTGACAGGAATGGCATCCAACTATAAAACGAAAAAAAAAAAAGATAACCAAGTCTTCTCAGTTGTAAGTGTCAGGTAATGAAAGATAGTGGATAAGTTACAAAACACTGTGGGACTATTTCAATTGTCAAACAGATTTATGAAAGATAATCAAACCAAGGTCATCTTGCCTTTCTCTCAAACATATTGCATCTAGGACTAACACCATATAATGTGTCCTTTTAATTTAAAGAGGATTTAGCCATTGTTTCTAGAAGGTCAAGCAACTGAATAATTGTTAATTGAAGCTAACTGAGCTGATCTATTTGGCTTTAATTTTTGACTATGTAACTTGCAGTAACTAGTGGTACATTGTTTTATTTTTTATATATATGTTCCTGGTTAGTTAAAGTAAAACAAACTTTAACAGCATAAATGGTTATCTTCTACATGATCTCTATCTATCTAGTTCATCACTAATTCATCAGAAGTTCTTCATGTCTTCTATTCCTTTTATACTGATATCTCATCAATGTGTTTCCTTTAGCAGCACAGTGTTTATCTATTCTCAGCACTCTTTAGTCCATCTCTGTCTATCCATGTAACAATCTCCTAATGTAGTGTAGAATAATCCATATGTCTCTCATCTCATGACATTAGCTCATCTTTTTCCATTGTTCTCAGCCAATTGAAGATACAATCTTTGAATTTGTTGTTTCTGTCTATTTCTTTGGCTTATTGTAAAGTCAATTTAGTTCAATCCCACAAGATTTGTTAATGTCCTGTAAATTGCTTCACTTGTATTGTACAAGGTAAGGTCATTTATGTCACAGATCTCTAAGAAACTTGTTTTCTCTTCATGCCTTATGCTATGGCCATAGTGTCTCCATGCGCATTTATAAATCTCATCTGGTTTTCTTCTGACATGGTCATGGAAGTCAGCTGCTACAATGAAAATGATTTTTCAGATACCATAAGGGTATTTTCATTAATGTCTTGTAGAATTAAGCTTCTTGTTTGCTTATTCTACTTGTGATGTAATTTGTCTGTCTACCTGTCATATATATATATATATCCAACCCATCATAATTCTAAAATGATAAATGAATTAGAATATTTCATATTAATAATGTGATGCATTTGTTATATTTTAAGCTTATATATATATATATATATAT
>NC_068981.1:191712828-191726658 GCF_001194135.2 Octopus bimaculoides
GGCACATAAAAGACACCATTTCGAGCGTGGCCGTTTTCGTGCGGGTGACACGTAAAAGCACCCACTACACTCTCTGAGTGGTTGGCGTTAGGAAGGGCATCCAGCTGTAGAAACTCTGCCAAATCAGACTGGAGCCTGGTGTTGCCATCCGGTTTCACCAGTCCTCAGTCAAATCGTCCAACCCATGCTAGCATGGAAAGCGGACGTTAAACGATGATGATGATATAGGCGCAGGAGTGGCTGTGTGGTAAGTAACTTACTTACCAACCACATGGTTCTGGGTTCACTCCCACTGTGTGGCATCTTGGGCTGGTGTCTTCTATAGCCTTGTGCCAACCAAAGCCTTGTGAGTGGATTTGGTAGAGGGAAACTGAAAGAAGCCCGTCTTATATATATATATATATATATATGTGTTTGTCCTACCACCATCGCTTGACAACTGATGTTGGTGTGTGTACGTCCCCGTAACTTAGCGGTTTGGCAAAAATAGACTGATAGAATAAGTACTAGGCTTACAAAGAATAAGTCCTGGAGTTGATTTATTCAACTAAAGGTGGTGCTTCAGCATGGTTGCAGTCCAATGACTGAAACAAATAAAAGAATAAAAGAAAATATATATGGAGGCAGGCATGGCTGTGTGGTTAAGAAGCTTGCTTCCCACATGGTTTCAGATTTGGTCTCACTGCGTAGCACCTTTAGCAATTGTCTTCCATAGCTCTGGGTTGACCAAAGCCTTGAGCAGATTTGTTAGATGAAAGCTGTGTGGAACTTTGCCGGTGACACGTAAAAATACCCATGCCGGTGACACATAAAAGGCACCCATGCCAGTGACACATAAAAGATACCCATGCTGGTGATACACAAAAAGCACCTGTACTGGTGATGTGTAGAAGGCACCCATGCCGGTGACATGTAAAAGGCTCTACACTCTTGGAGTGGTTGGAATTAGGGAGGGCATCCAGCTGTAGAAATCATGCCAAATCAGATTAGAACCTGATGCAGCTCTCCAGCTTACCAGTTCCAGTCAAACTGTCTAACCCATGCCAGCATGGGTTAAACTTCATTTATTTATTTATCTATATTATTCAAAAACATTTCACCTAAACCTGGAGTTTCTACCTTTATAAGTTGGCTGTTACATCCTTGTTACTTGTGTAAATTTTTGCTACCCTGGTAACTATTTTTTTTTTTTTTCTGTGTTATTTGTAAACACTAAAAAACACATTTATATATATATAGATATAGACATATCATCATTGTCACATCATCATCATTTAATGTGTGTGTGTGTGTGTCTATGTTTATGTCTTTCTCTCTTGACATCACATGATTTCCAATATTCTGCAAAAACATGTCTGACAACGGGGAAATACTACCTTGCTTGGAAACAAGTAAGGGTTGGCAGTAAGAAAAGCATCCATCTTCTAAAAATCTACATCAGTAAACATTGTCTGACCCATGCAAGCATAGAAAAGTGGTTGTTAAAAAGGTGATGATAATGATGATGATGTACTAATATAAAAAAAATAGCTCAATTGATGTTACAAAAAGAAACAAAAAAAAGCTTACTCTGTTAATTACTTTACCTAACGCCTCACAAAGTTCGTACTTATTAATTCAGACAGGCTAATTACATTTATTTTTGTCAGAATTAGAATGGAGAAATATAATTAATACTTGGCATAAATCAGAAATTCTGAGAAACCTTATAGAAATCTAGCAATTGTATTGGAAAGTTTTTGTGCAGTTTGATCTAATAACAGTTTGAAAATATAGAATTAAAAATATCTTATGTTTCCACATTTCTATACTTTGTCACAAGCTATTGAGTCACTCTGCATTTTTTTTTATAGAAGGCTTCTTCACATCTGGTGAGTTGTCATTTGGTAGATTTGCTTTAAGAAAACAGGTGTTAACTGTAGTAGTCATACGATGGCTGATGATAGGTCTAATAAGTTGTAGATTGTGGTTTGAGGGAGATTTAGCTGATATTTATAGCAGGTCAAATGATCATTTAGTAGCTGTCCTCTTTGTTTTGTATCATGCTGTGGGTGGTATTTTGAGAAAGCAGAGAGGTCATCGTCATCATCATTTAATGTCTGTTTTTGATACTGGCATGGGTTGGACAGTTTGACAGGAGCTAGCAAGACCAGGAGCTGCTCCAAGTTCCATTGTTTGTTTTGGTATAGTTTCTACAGCTGGATGTTGTTCCTAACACCAATCATTTTACTAAGTGTAGTGGGTGATTTTTCTGTGGTACCATTGCCAGTACTTTTTACGTGGCACCATTGGCAGGGCTTTTTGTGTGGCACCATCACCAGTGCTTTTTGTGTGGCACCATCACCAGTGCTTTATATGTGGCACCATCACCAGTGCTTTTTGTGTGGCACCATCACCAGTGCTTTTTGTGTGGCACCATCACCATTGCATGGGTGAAATATGTACAAATATCACACTTCAAGGAGAAACATATGCAGCAAAAATATTCGTTGTGGAGAAGACAATCAATCTATATGGTACATATTGGTTGGAGTTATTTGACTTATGGCACTTCCCTATAAGTCTTTACTGCAAAAACATAAATGGTTGTCCCGTTAAAATTAAATCATCTGAGGAATTGAAGAGAAAATTGAAAAAGATGTTTCCTCAAGTACTATTGGAAGACTTAGCTCTATGCAAAAAGACTGAAGCCTGCTTTCAAGTAAGTGAAAACACTGTGCCTGTATTTAAATCTAACAGAAAAGTGCTGTTCATGGCAATTGAAATCGTAAATGAAGATTTGGACAGACTGGAAAAGAGTGGATTACTCTAAGTAGGCAAGCGCCCACGGAATGCATTAAAAAGAAAGATAATAAGATTAGGCAGTGTGCCAATTTCTCTATGGAATTGAACGATTGCTTAAAGACATGCCACCATCCACTCCTGACTCCAGAGGACATTTTTGCAAAATTAAATGGTGGAAAAATTTTCTCAAAATTGGATCTGATACTTATTTACAGATTGAAGCAAATGACAAATGCTCAAAGTATCTAACAATAAATACACACAGAGGATTGTACAGACATACCTGGTTATCTTTTGGATTAAAGGTTGCACCGGCAGTATTTCAGCAAATCATGGGCACTATGTTATCTGATTGAGAATTTGCAATCCCTTATTTGGATGATACATTGATTAAGAGTGATTTGCATGAACTGCATGTGGGGTATATAAAAGCTGTGTTCAAGAAAATTAAAGAGTACGGCTTCACTTTGAGTCGAGAAAAATGCAAATTCTTTTTGCCTCAAATTAAGTACTTAGGGCAAATAATTAATGAAAATGGTTGACAGCCTGACCCGTTGAGGGCAGATGCAATAAAGAATATGCCTGCTCCAACAAATATACCAACGTTACAAGCATTTCTTGAGCTGGCAAACTACTGCCAAAACTACATTCCTAACATGCACAAATTAAGAGTTCCATTAAATGACTTAAGAAAGGAAGTAAAGTGGAATTGGTCAGTTAAATGCCAAAATGCATTTGAAGAAATAAAAAAAAAAATGGCGTGACAGAAATGGTAGAGTATCTGGTTTAATATGCCATACCATATTTAGGTTCTGAGTTAAAAATCATACTGGGTAGAAAAAATATGTACTAGATATACTCTAGGGTTGATTCAGTTACCTATATTATTTTGTTACAAATTTAGAGTCTTGTATATTATTAGAATTGTATATAGTCACTTCTGAAACTTTGGCATATTTCTGTCAAGTATTATCAAATTTTATTTCGTTGGCTATCTAATAATATAACATGAAATTGTCATACAGAAACTGAAATATTTGTAAAACCATCTGATAAGATAGGAAAATTGAGATATTCTGTGGACCTTTATAGTTGTCATCACTGTCAGCTAGATATCCTTATATAGCACTGCTCACAATGTACTTCCATTCCTCTCTTGATTGCATTCTTCTCTTCCATTTGGAACTCAACTTTTTGGGCTACCATCTTCCCATCATTTTTACCGTCTTCTGACTAGTCTCTTATCTCTTGGATATCATATTACAACTGAATGGATCTACTTACCTGTCTGTGGACCTTGCAATATTTCTGGCTTGGTGGAACTTTGTGCTTTTAGTATTCCATGATCACTTTGTTCACTCCTCTCTCTTTGTTTTGGATATGTTCCTAGATTAAAAGTGGATACATGTTAAATAATAAAAGTAATGTGATTAATGCTGTTGGAAAATAAATAAGTGGTACAGACAAATGAAGGTACCCTGTGAGATTACACTTCCTAAGAGAAAGAGCAGCCGAATCTCCCTCAAATTAGTTAATAATAGAAAAGATGACATAACATTTTAAAAGTCAATGTTTATGAGTGAATTTTTATTTGAATAGCTTTGGATTATAAATCAGTTTAATCTAGAATGACTAAGATAAGCAATGTCTAAGAGAAAACTAGGGCTATTCAATGGTTGCAACACAGTGGATCATAGATCTGCTTAATCAGGAATGACCTAGGGCTGAATAAGAACAAGAACAAAGTGAATGATGGCCATTTAATGAAATGTGTTTCCTTATGAATTGGAGATAAAAGAATGTCAAAAGTTACAACCCAGGGAGACATCAAAGTAGATGGCAACAGATATATATATTACATCAATTTCTTTCTTTTCCTGTTTTCTTTGAATTTTTCTTTTCATCTCATATGCAACTGGCTCTATCTGTGTACCTAACGATTCTTATCCAAACCAATGAGGGAGTCATTGTGCTGCCACTTATCTTTTAGAAATAGTAGCCAAATCTTCCTCAGATTGCACCATATTGGCTTCAAAAAATAATTGATTAGCTGTTCATTGATGGAATGCTTTTGATCATTGGTTTGGTCAATCAGGACTGACCTGTACTGTTGAAACATAAGAATGTAGTATTGGTTATATATCCAGTTTGAATTATATATGCTAAGGAAGGAATTGCAAAGGGGTATTTCCAGCTTCCTTCTATTTTTAGTTAATATACTGAAATCATTGATTTATGGTTTTAATAGTGTTATTGTAAATTTGAGATAATTTTAACCTTTATTTTATAAGTAATATTAATAAAATGATTGGAATGTATTTGCAATTAACACCAAACCCTTATTTATAAGCCTCTTATCTTCAGCTTTCAAATACCCATGCCTAATATGGATGCACTATATGCTGTATAATATATGGAATCCTTTTTCTTCAGAAAGGCTGTCTTTTAAGTCAGCAAATGCAGCAAATTAGATATACTTTTACATCAAACTAATGCTGTTACAATAGATCTAAAATTAGAGCAGCATATTTGATTTTGTTATGTAATACTCTTAAGGTACTGTAGTAATATAGAAAGTGTTAGTATTGTTGCACTCACTGTATAGCAAAAGGTATGTTTTTGGTTGATACTGTAATGTGGTTTCAATTCCCAGTTGAAACTATTACATTTCACCTAAACAACTATTCCCCTTGGAAAAGACATGAACATCTTTTCCTTCTCTCATAATATTTTGAGACTTCTTAGCTTTTTAAAAAAATATTATTAAAATCCTGAATTACTTTCATTGCAGTGTAGTGAAAAGAAAACAGAAGCATCAGACCAAAAGATTTTCTAAGTTTGAAATTTAACATTTGCTTTTTGTCCCATCAGTTGATAGATTATGTACCAGGTCAGTTCTATTATCTGTGTGCCCCACAAATTTGTAACCTTGTAGCAATATGAAAAATCAAGACAGTGGAGTGGCAAAAATTGTAGGGTGCCAGATTTTAATATCTTTCAAAAGCCATAAACGACTTTGTCATTCATAGCTGTGTTCTATAAAATACCAGGCATGAACTGGGATCACTTGAACTGACTATACCCTTTGACCTACACATTTGTGGCTTCTTGCCAATGCAAGAAATTATTGTTGTTCTTGTAAAAAAATGATGGATAATTTCCAAAAATCTTTATCCTTGCATTAGTGTAGGGTCAAATGTGTTCTTTTATTTTAATGAATCTATTTATATTTTTATATTATGAAATATATATTTCTTTCTAACCACATTTCTGATTTCTCATCAATTCTGTATAATTAATGGATAATGGATGGCGGTTGGTTGGCAGAATCATTTTAATGTCAAGCTAAAATGCTTTGCAGTATTTCTTCTGGTTGTTCACATTCTAACTTAAAATTCTGCTGAGGTCAACTTTGCCTTTCATCCTTCTAAGATCATGAAAATAAAGTACCAGTCAAGTACTGGGGTTGGTTTGTCTTATTCCCCTCAAGCCTTATTTCTAATTTAGAAACAGTAGTAGATTGAATAAAATGCTTATCAGCATTTCTTCCAACTCATACATTCTATGATTTCAAATCCAAATGAAATCAGCTTTACCTGTCATCCTTTCAGGGTCAATAAAGTACAAGTCTAAGTATTGAGGTCAATGTAATAAATTAATCTCACCCCTGCAAAATTGTTGGCCTTGTGCATCATCATCATTTTACAGCTGTTTTCCATGCTGGCATTGGTTGGACAGGTTGACAGTAACTGGCAAGTTAGAAGACTGCACCAAGCTATGCAGTCTGCTTTGGCATGGTTTCTGTAGCTGGATGTCTTTCTTAATGCCAACCACTATACAGTGTACTGGGTGCTTTTTGTGTGGCACCAGAAGCAGTGAGGTCACCAAGTAACTTCCAGGAAAAATTCCTCAACTGGGGATAGTTTATTGAGGGACAGGAAAAGGTATCTTGCATTATGCTCTGAGTTTGAATGCTATCGTAGTTGACTTTGCTTTTCATCCTTTCGGGATTGATAAAGTACTGGGGTCAATTTAATTGACTTATCCCCTCCCTATAACTTGCTGGCTTTGTGCCAAAATTTGAAATCATCATTATTATTATTGAGTGAGAGAGCAATACATACCTTCACAGTGACACTGGGGTACAAATATACAAAGCCCAATTGATGCATGCGATGTAATAATTTCTCATGCCTATTTTATTACCAGTCAGTCTGTATCAAATTTTCATTATGAGGTTAACAAAAAACTAAGGTTTTTCATTATAGTCATCATCCGTTTTTACAAAGCTTAGGTAGATATGCCTCATCATGTTTGATTTTCTATGCTTTAATAAGTTGTTCAAAGGTTCTAAACCATCATTCTCTAGGGTCTAACATTCCCTAGGGTTCAACATTCCAACATCTGGTATCAATCCTTCATGAATCTGTCTGCCAAAGATGCACATACCGTCAGCCATTAAGGGACATGCTCAGCTGGTGAAGGTCAAGCAACTGAGAAGCATATCTGTGGTGTTGAGCAGAATATTTGCTGCATATTGTTTTTTTACTCCAAGAAGTGTTAACATGTATGTGTTTCAAGCACATGTTAACACTTCCAATTGTGGTATTTCTTCTGGCTCATTACATTCTGAGCTCAAATCTCACAGAGGACAACTTTGTCTTTCATCCTTTCAGGGTTGATAAAATAAGCACTAGTCAAGTACTGTAATTGACTAGCTTGTTCCCCCTAAAATTGCTGGCCTTTTATCAGAATTAGAAAATATTATTATTATTGTTGTGTTATTATTATTATTATGGTTCCTTTACACACAGAATATAGCACTATGTTATACTAGCATACATCAGCTAATGTTATTGATGCTCATTTTTGAAAAAATTATTATACATTTAAACAATCGTACTTATACCTTTTCTCTGCAGCCATTGCAAATTCTCTGCATTTCACACACATTATTATGCAGCATCACTTTTCTAATAGATGCACCATACAATCTGCCTTTTATATGGTGGAGGAAATCCTTCTCTACCATTAGAGATATCTTGAACTTCTTCCGTCACTTTCTTACCTTAGATAGTAATTTCACTACCATTATCTTAAACATTGTGTCATGCAGCAAAAACTATCAATTGGCATATTTCTGTGTGCACTTGGGATCTTTTCTTGGTCTCTCAATTTAACCTATTGTCTATAATCTGCAATATGAAGTAAATAATGCTATTGTTGTGTTCAATATACAACAAAAAGTATACATTATTTTTCTGCTAAAAGTATGTTATTGTATAGCTGTGCTTGTTTGGCAGTTAGGTTAGTGGGTATCAAATAAATGGAGAACACACTACTCTCATTTTTATAAACTTATATTTTTAGACTTATGTTATAGTCACATTATTTCAGTCATTTTACCCTCCAGCCTTCTTCAGGTGCTTGTTGTATTTGGTATTGTTTTCAGCATTTGGAACAGAGTCCTTTATTAAATCCACAGGGCAGATTGTTCATATAAGCTACTGGGTGTAAGTTCAATCTCTGGATCATTGAAGCTAGATATATTCTGGTTGAAATGCAACAAATTAGCAACATCACATTATCATCATCATCATCATCGTTTAGCATCTGCTTTCCATGCTGGCATGGGTTGGACAGTTTGATTGAGGATTGGCAAGCCAGAAGGCTGCATCAGGCTCCAATCTGATCTGGCAAGGTTTCTATTGCTAGATGCTCTTCCTAACACCAACCACTCCAAGAGTGTAATGGGTGCTTTTGACATGTCACTGGCATGAGGACCAGTCAGGTGGCACTAGCATTGACTACGCTCAAATGGAGCTTTTAACGTGCCACCAGCATGGGAGCCAGTCAGACAGCACTGGCATAACCACGCTCGAATGGTGCTTTTTGCATGCTACAGGCACGGGTGCCAGTCAGGCAGCACTGGCATCAGCCACAACTATGATTTCTTTTGACTCAACAGGTCTTCTCAAGCCCAGCATATTGCCTGACGATTGAAGGGTATTTTTAAATGGGCCAGTTATGCGACACTGGCATCAGCCATGGCTACGATCTCATTTGGCTTGCTGGGTCTTCTCAAGCATAGCATATCTCCAAAGGTCTCTGTCACTTGTCATTGTCTCTGTGAGGCCCAACATTCAAAAGTTGTGCTTCACCACCTCATCCCATACTTCACACAGCTGTCCTCATCCATACGCAACATATAAGCATACCAGTGCAGTCGTCTCTCTTGCACATCACATCTGATGCTTCTTATGTCCAACTTTTCTCTCAGGGTGCTTACACTCTGTCGTGTATGTACACTGACATTACACATCCAGCGGAACATACTAGTTTCATTTCTTTGAAGCCTATGCATGTCCTCAGCAATCACAGCCTATGTTTCACTGCCATGTAGCATGACTGTTAGGACACAGGCATCATGCAGTCTGCTTTGAGAGGCCCTTGTGAGAGGCCCTGAGTGCCTTGTGAGAGGCCCTTGAGAGGCTCTTTGTTACCAGCAGAGATATGAGCTCTGTGAACTTTGCTCAGGCTATTCTTATTCTAGCAGCTATGTTCTTAGAGTATCCACCTCTGCTACTGACCTGGTCACCTAAGTAACGGAAGCTATCAACTACTTTTAGTTTTTCCCCTTGGCATGTGATGGAATGTGTTTTCTATGCATCTTTGGTGTTTATTGCCCCTGTGCATCTGCCACACACAAAAACTATCTTTCCAGTTTTATCTTCCTTTGATATTGCTGCACCTCTTATGTGTCCATAGCTTACACTAGTTACATCTTATGGAGTTTCTACCTATGCCTTTACTACAGATTGAGCAGAGTCATCTACTTGAAGGGATTTGTGATTTGTCTGCCTTCCTACTTACTAAGACTTTGGTTTTTACTAGATTGACTCTAAGGCCCTTCGATTCTAGATCTTGCTTCCACACCTGAAACTTCTCTAGTTCTGGCAGTGACTCAGCTATTAGAGCAGGAGTAGAATAAGTGTTATCCCTGGCATATGGGCATCAGAGTGAGAATAATCTGCTCAGTGGATTTACTAAGCGGCTTGGTTTCAAATTCCAAGAATATTACTGAATGTGGCAGTACTAGAAGACTGTAAGAGGAATGCAATGGCCAAAACTTTGTGGCTGCAACCACAAAAATGAGAATGGTAGTCTAAATATATCAGTTGATATATATATATATATATATATATATATATATATATATATATATATATATCAGTATGTAGTTCTAATAATTTTCTCATCCCAACAAAATCAACATTGATTTGTTGGATAAGTAATATGAACTTGAAAAATTAGTTGAGAAAGTACCCTAATACCAAAAGCTGACATATTCAGGAGAAATATTTGTCTCTTGTGGATGTAAAATGTAAAGAAATGTTTAAAAAAAGTGGTGAAGGAATATGTGGTAAAAGAAACCAGATATTGATTTGAGTCTATATAGTTAGAAGATAAGGTTTTTCAGAGGATATACCAAATCTAGATGAATGGAAAGCTGTAATATAGATCCTTCTAAATCCTACTTACATGAAAAAAAAATCAATATTAATTTGACAGTGCTGTAACTTACTCATATTTGTGTAATATGGTGGCAATTTGATGTGCATTCAAAGATTAAATGAATTGCTAAGATCTGCTGGATTGAATTGTTCATATTGAGGATTGAGAATTACACGAACTGTTCTTTGTTAGGAAGACAGTTAACATGATCAATGTGTATGTGGTGGGGTAGGGTGGTGTGTGTGTGGGAGGGTTAAATGTGAGCTAGGTAAGTGGGTTAATGGTGTGTGTCAACTAAAATGGTAAAGGGGTGAAAATTGACCTAAAATGATAGATATTGAGTAATGATCATCGTCATCATCATTTAACGTCTGCTTTCCATGCTAGCATGGGTTGGATGATTTGACTGAGGACTGGCGAACCAGATGGCTGCACCAGGCTCCAATCTGATCTGGCAGAGTTTCTACAGCTGGATGCCCTTCCAAATGCCAACCACTCCGAGAATGTAGTGGGTGCTTTTACGTGCCACTGGCATGAGGGCCAGTCAAGCGGTACTGGCAACAGCCAATGGTGTTTTTTACGTGCAACCTACATAGGAGCCAGTCCAGCGGCACTGGCAATGACCTCGTTCAAATGTTTTTTCACGTGCCAGTAAGGCGATGCTGGTAACGATCACGCTCAAATGGTGCTTTTTAGATGCCACCAGCACAGAAGCCAGACAGCTGCTCTGGCAAACGTCTTTTCATCATGCCAGCTTGGAAAATTGAAAATAAATACACCCAAGCTTTGATAGACCTATTCATAAATCTCTTAAATATATTTTAAATCTTTAAATATCTATGGAATATATTGTAGCATTTAGGTGCAGGCATGGCTGTGTGGTTCAAAACTTTTCTTTGCAACCGTTTGGTTTTAGGTTTAGTCCCACTGTCTGGTACCTTAGGTAAGTGTCTTCTATTATACTCTCAAGCTGATCAAAGCCTTGTGAGTGGATTTGGCAGATGAGAACTGAAAGAAGACTGTAATTATATAATGTGTGTATGTGAGGGAGAAGTGTATGGATGTTAATGTTTCCATCATAATGTTTCCAGGAATTTGTATATATATTTTTGTTAAATTGGAAATACTCATGTAACATTGAAAAATAACCAGATATTTTTATCAAATGTAAATTTTTTTGCTGAGAAGGGTAAACATAATAAAGTTTCCAGAAAGCCAGGCATATCTTGTGGATTCTCTTTTCTCATATCTTACTTTTACTATCTTATTCCTACATGTAATTATTCCACTTCACCTTTTTTTGTTAATTTTTTTTTTACATATGCATAAGCATCGCAACCCATGATTCTCCTTCCTTTAAATTCATCATAGCTAATCATCTGTTAATAACTAGTTTGGTTTCTCAAATGGTGACCAATAGAGTCTATTTAATACATGTGCACGAGCTAAATAATATATTGATTGATATTAAGAACTAATTTATCTTAATATTAGCGTACTTGAAGTCGTAATTTTACTTTGTGTACTATCAAATTTGGAAGAGTGGTATTAAATTAAGAGGATGTGTTAAATCAAAATGTCTGAAAACAAATATATAGCAGAGATGAAAATATTCAGTCTATGGCAAAGATTCACACATTTCACTTACAACACAGTAGACATGCTTGTTATGTAGAGAGGGAGTAACTTGGAATTCAGCACTGTTGTCTGCAATGCAACTTAAGGGGCAGAACAGAGATGTAATGAGATATTTAAATGACTGAGAGAAAGAATCGGTATTCTTTCAGTGCACCAAATAAATGAATGCAGCTGTCAGAATGTGTACTATGTCTTTAATGGTTATAGATTGTTGTTCACTTGAATCATAAACCAGGCAATGTAATCAGTGTAGGGTGTAGATTTGGTTGTGGTGAGAGATAGTAATCTTAAATATTCATCTTGGCTGGAATATATTTTGGGATAATAAAATATTTTTGTACACTTGTTTTGACCTAGAAAGAAATGAATAAAAATTTCTAAATGGGTAATGAGAATTTGATGAATAAACTGAAAATGTATGAGCTGAGAAAATATAGATGAATAATAATAATAGGTTGCTCAGTTATATTGTTAAAATGGAGAGGAAATTTGGTGTGTGTGTGTGTATATATATATATATATATATATATATATATATATATATGTATATTACCACTATGTTGAGAGAATCCATCAGAAAGAGAAGCATGCTCTAGGTTATAGAACAATAGAGTATTTAGAGAAAGATAGTTAAGGCTGGTTCATAGGGTTATGCCGAGTTTCACATCCATAAAGCCACTGGCCTAGGGTCTGACAAGATGTATGTAAAGCTAAGCACTTTACGGACACAAAACTTTGGGTAACTCTATGAACTGGCCATAACTATCTTTCTCTAAATATATATATATTTTATTCATTTACTTGTTTCAGTCATTTGACTGCGGTCATTCTGGAGCACTGCCTTTAGTCGAACAAATTGAGCCCAGGACTTATTCCTTGTAAGCCTAGTACTTATTCTATTGGTCTCTTTTGCCGAACCACTAAGTTATGGGGACATACACACACCAGCATTGGTTGTCAAGTGATGGTGGAGGGACAAACACAGACACACATACACAAATATATATACGACAAGCTTCTTTCAGTTTCCCTCTATCAAATCCACTCACAAGGCTTTGGTTGGCCCGAGGCTATAGTAGAAGACACTTGCCCAAGGTGCCATTCAGTGGTTGGTAAGCAAGCTACTTACCACACAGCCACTCCTGAACCTATATATATATATATTTTGGGTCATCCCATAAATAATGCAGTTTTTGTATACTTCTTTTATTTTTCAAAATTAAGATAAACAAAGTTCTTTTTTAATCTAAAATATACTCTCCTTCATTTTCTAAAATGCTCTTCTATCTGTCTGATAGACTTACAAGGCTCCTCTTCCAAAATTCACTTGTCCATGATGAAAAATACTCCCCCATTACTGTTCTGACCTTGTCTACAGAATTCATATTTTTACTGTCTCAATGGTTTTGAAGTCTGCATAATAAATGATAATCAGTTGGGGCAATGTCTGGCAAATATGGTGGGTAGGACATCATTTCCCATTCAAACTGCTCCAGCCTTTGGAATGTCATCCTCACTGTATATGGCCGGGCATTATCCTGATGGTAGATCACCTTCCGCCTTGAAACCAAAGATGGTAATTTTGCTTCTAGTGCTGACTTAAGCTGCTCAAGCTGCATGCAGTAGATCTCCGTTGTTATCATTTGGTTTGGGTTTGAAAGTTTCAAGTGGACTAAACCTTTCATATCCCACCAAATAGATAACAACACCTTACATGGGTGAAAACCTTTAGCCTGGGGTGCTGGTGTTTCTCCTTTCCCTACTCACTGAATTCGGCATTTGACATTTTTATAGAGAACCCATTTCTTGTCACCAGTCACTATTTGGTCCAAAAAAAGGTTCATTCTGATTAGGCTTGGAAAGTTTCTGAGGAACCCATTGACCCAATTTGCT
>NC_068981.1:191726668-191750258 GCF_001194135.2 Octopus bimaculoides
TCATTCTGATTAGGCTTGGAAAGTTTCTGAGGAACCCATTGACCCAATTTGCTGACTTTTCCAATGGCACACAGGTGTCGATGAATGGTTGAATGACCAAATCCAAGCTTCTCTGCTAGTTTTTCAATAGTTACGATAGGATTTTGTTCCACCAGGGTTTGCAGAACATCCTTGTCGAGCTCTACAGATCTTCCAGGACAAGGCTTGTGTTCTAAGCTGTAGCTTCCGGCTCAGAATTTCTGGAACCATCATTGACACTGGCTTACACTTATTGTCTGATCCTCATATACTGCATTAATGTTCCTCACACTTTATGTTGCATTGTTGCCTTCATTGAGCTCATAAAGCAAAATATACCAAATATGCTCCTTTGTCACTTCCATTATAGCTTTGAAAAAATAACTGTTAAAATTGAACTGCACTCTTCAAATCTTGTACTAAGAATAAGGACAAGGTAAAATTACTACCTGCTTTTATAGCAAGTTAATGCAGGTAGTTTATCCTGTTCCCTTCCTACTTTTTGTTCATGCAATTGGAAAAACCACATTTATGGGATGACCCAATATATATATTCAATATCCTCTGAGAGTTTTGAAAAATATTACTATCTGTTAATATAAAACATGTTTCTCCTTTACTGTGTGCAACATACTTAATCTGTATATGGAAGATAATTCATCAAATTTTAAAAGAACTTACACTATAGATGATTATGTAAAAAGACAGAAAATATTGCATACAATCTTTATAACATTGGAGCTTTTTCATAAGAATAGAAAGAAATTGCTCTGATTAAACAGTGGAAAACTTGGAAACAGTTGAAACATAAGAATAAAATAATTTATCTAAATATTACTGTCAGTTTTGATGACCCAGGTATGGATGCTAGATATTAATTAATCTATTAAAGCAAAACAAAAGCTGGTAATAAAGCAGTAGTATTTTTCTTCTCACAATAGAAAATCTGTTTGAATTGATTCCTCTTAATGGATATGACATTCTGCAATTTGGAATTTATTAAAAATGTGATGCTTCTGTGTCTGTTAAAAGACTTTTAACATATAAGCTAGTTTAAGAACTAGCAATGAGTACATTTGCATGCTCCTCATTGGGCAAGATAGTGCTTGACTGTAAAATTCAGGAGTGTCTTTATTTTTCTTGAAAGAACATGAATTTACTCAGTTTTAAAGCATTAGACAAAAATTCTTTCCAGCATTTCTTCCAGCTCTTTACATTCTGAGTTCAAATCCTGCATAGGTTAATTTTTCCTTTCCTCCTTTCATGGTCGATAAAACAAAGTCAAGTGCTGGGAACTCAAGATTGCTGACTTTGTATCTAAATTAGAAACCTTATTAGCAATGTTATTACTGAAGACTGTCTTTGTGCAGCAATAAGATGTCAATTTTTTTTTTTCAGTTCCTTTAACTATTGGTAGGTTTTGTAAATAGACATTTTTCTTTGCCAGATTATATAATGAATATTGTTAAATAATACTACTTCAATTGGCTATATTTAGTTGAGTTATATTTTACTAGGTTTTGTAATAACAGTTAATGTAGAAACTGAATCTGAAGTGTGCAATGTAGATAGCATGGTAATAATTTACACTTTTCCTTATCAAAAAAAAAAAGAAAAAAAGAAAAAAAAAACCCAACTAATAACAGGGTTTTTGTGTATGGGGTGGGGAGACAAAGTGGAAATTGAATCCACATTTCTTGATAAGTGCCTGTAAATGAAAGGATTGATTCTTGTATTCTAAATTTGGCAGCAGAAGTTTGAATAGAAAATTTTTTGTTGGACAGGACAAAAGAAGCCAGTCAGTTAATTTGAATACTCCCCCTCTCCACAATATTCTGGTAGATTGCCAAGAAAGATAATCACTTAGCATGAAAAAAAGAACAAAACAATAACAAAAAAAACCTAGATTAGCTTCTTATCTTGCATTTTACTAAATTTGATTTTATAAAATTTTTAGTAAAATCATTAATCTTATGTGCCATAATCAGGTAGGCACAGTAAAAAAAAACCTTTTTAAGTGTCATTCTCATGAGAAGAGAGATTGGAGGCCATTAAATCTAAGAAGATTGGGCTTCACAAACAAGAGGGACCTTAAACCTTTTGACTGACCGATACAATTTATTGACTGTTAATATCTGTCTGTAGTACAAGCTACAACCCTTCACTTCATTTTACTATATTTTGTATAACTACTCATACTTTATTCTATTTTCCAATTCCCCTTTTGTATGTCAGCTTGGAAAATCTTTTGTATAAAATGGTGGTGGTGGTGGTAGTAGTAGTGAAAGGACAGTAGTTCAGGTAAGATGAAAGTGGTTCAGGGAGTTATACCTCTGTTAGCAACAAAGGGTTTCTCTCTGCTTGCAAATAACAAGTCAGTCACAGGACAGTAGATTATTAAAAGATGGAAGAATTGTGTAAACTGGAAGGAACGATTTGATTCATTGTATGTACTACTTCAGTTTCCATGGAAAGCAGAGTAAAAGGGAATGACACCTGCTGGGTTGTTATTGTTGTTTAGCTGCAGGTTAATAACTCTGGAGACTATAATCAAAGACATTCTAGACATAACTAACTTGTCTTTTTAGGAGTATGTCTATGACTACATGAGCTAGTATATCCTGATAGCCAATATATTCTTAGAGAGAGAAAGAGAGGAGAGCATGTGTGAACAAGAAAGGGAAAGTGTATAAGAATATGATGTTATAATATTTTACGGATTTGAGGAAGATTTGGTTGCTATTTTTAATAGATCAAGTGACTATGTAAATGCTCCCTTGTTGCTTTGTCACTGGATGACAGTGGAAAGCCCATTGGAGTGGAACACACAAAATAAAAAAGTAAATTAAAAAAATAGATAAAGAGATAATTAATGTTGCAGTTAGATCTGTGGATGCTGGGCATCACTTATCAGATGATGTAGGATCAGTGATTGTACTTGAGGCACAGCTGATCTACACCAGCAGGGTTGGGGTGACGAACTATTAAAATGATTTTCCATTTCATGAATTTTATAAAATTTGCTGCTTTGCCTCTTCCATGACAAGCACTTTGTGATGGTATATAACCTGAAAGCTAACTATCCATAGTGTTGGTCGTTAAGAAACATTTTAGGCTGTGTAGCAGATCTACACAAGCGTACAGTAATATATAGGTCAGTAATATTTACATACCACCTTTCATTTGTTAAATGTTATCTTAATCAGTTTTCAATATGTTAGGGTTTCTACTCTGGCTAAACTAAACTAAGCAACACACGTAGACTTCATATGTTGTATTTGTTTTTCTTATAATCATTACATAATCTTATTTGACTATCAATTACAGTGTAGGATCGAGCTCTATTTTTCTAGTATGCTAATTTATCAAGTTTACTTTATGAGTTTTCCTTTGGAGAGGATGTGTTTTATTATATTTTAATTTAATTAATTGTTGTGAAATATTTGGAGACAAATTTGATAAATGTAAATAATAATCTGAGGCCAGAATGTCATATACTGATTTCACAATTTGATTTTTTTTTAATTACTGAATAATGCTAGTTCAACAGAAAACTGGACTTAAACATTCATTTATATAGTGTTTTGAATACATTATTTTTAGACTGTTAATAGTTTTATTTTTAAAGTAGTATTAAACTTGTTTGGAAAAATAGTTAATCATAATTTCAACAAAATAATCTAAAAGAGTCATCCAAAGAGTTAATAGTTATTTAAGCATATAAGAGTGTGGTGAGTATTCTCACGACTACAATCACACATTTGAATGAAGTAATTAGCATAAAGTTAATTAATATTGATGTTATGCACATTATTTTATAGTAATTCACACAAGCATTTCTCTTTAATATAATATTGACTTCTTTTCTAAAGCTAAAGATTGAATTTTTTTTTTTTTTTAGGATAGGAACCTCTATAGAACATTTATACTATTTTCTTATTCTTAGAATTATGAAAGTACAATTAAAGAATGATGTGAACTCAAAACTGAGAAAAATGAAACTTACAGTAATGTATTTGACCCTACCTTGCAATCACAGTACCCCTCCCACTCCACTATTATTTATTATAGTATAATATTGTAATATCATACTTTTGCATGCTCTCTCTTTCTTTCTTGCTCTCACAAGCTCTCATCTCTTCGTTACTCCTGCATGCTCTCTCTTTCCAGCAAATTCTCCTCTTGGCCTCACATACTCTTCCCTCTCCCTCAGTCCCACATATACTTCTCTTGCTTTCACACATTCTGCTCTTTCTTGCATTCGCATTCTCTGCTTTCTCTTTTGCTCTTCTCTTTTGCTTTTACATACTCTTCCTGCTCTCTTGGTCTCACGTGCTCTCCTCTATTTTGCTCCTGCATTCTCTCCTCTTTCCCTTGCTCTTCCATGTTCTTATCTATCTTTTGCTCACAAATGCTATCATCTGTCTTTCACTCTTCCATTCATGAAGACCACTTTGCAGTCATGTGGGTCTGGGTTCAATCCACTATATGATAGCTTGGGAAAAGGTCTTCTATACCCCCCAGAAGACCTCTTGTGAATAGAATTTCTTTGGTAGAAACTGTAGAAGTCTGTTATGTGTATGTATATCTTTCACTGCTGTAGTATGGCAAAGGCTAAAACATGAAAAAAAAAAAAATCTAAAACAACAAAAATGTGCTTTTCGCATGAAGTCCTTTATGCTATATGTTCTGCACTGTGTTACTGACACTCTCTTGTCATTCATCATCAGTAATGTGCTGGATTAGCAAATGGTCCTTTGGGAACCTGTAACCAAATAGATTTGTTGTTCAACAATTGATATTTAAAAATAAACAAATACTTTTTTTTTGTACTATAAAAGGGAAGAAAAATCCTTTTGATTCTCTTTTTTGTTGACATTTTCCATCCATTTTTGTGGGTTGAGATAGGGGATTTAGTTTTAGAAAATTGCATTTTATTAGAGTAATTTTTTTCTTTTTTAGTTAAACCTTATTATTAAATATTTAGTTGTAAATATGGAGGGGAAATAAAAGTAAGCAGAGTGATATGTAAGGTTTGTGTCTAACATGCACTTTGTAGTCCAGTGTTCTTGCACCCATAAAAACTCATATGTAAGGATGATTAGCATTTAAAACTGATAGGCTTTTTTGGGATGTATTTAGAACTAGATTTTTTTTGTTTTTGTTTTATTTAATTTAATAAAACTTTTTTTATGGTGTTATAGTTCTTGCTGGAAGGTAGCGAGTTGGCAGAAACGTTAGCACACTGGGCGAAATGCTTAGCGGTATTTCATCTGTCGTTATGTTCTGAGTTCAAATCCCTTCAAGGTCGACTTTGCCTTTCATCCTTTTGGGGTCGATAAATTAAATACCGGTTGCATACTGGGGTTAATCTAGTTGACTGGCATCCCTCCCCCAAAATTCCAGACCTTGTGCCTAGAGTAGAAAAGATTATAGTTCTTGCTGGAAATTTTATTCATTTGAACAGATATAATTTTTTTTTCATTAGAGAATTTTTTTATTTCTTTATAAGAAATTATTACCAAAGAAGCCTTCCAGTTATACAGGTTACTGAAAGGCTTGTGTGTCAACCAAATATTTCATCAAACATTTTATATTTATTTTCCCATGCTATATTAGGTGTTTCTTTAAGTTTCAGAAATTTTGGTAAATTATTTTAAAAAACTATTGTGCTGGTGCCACCTAAAAAAGCACCCAGTACACTCTGTAACTTCGGTAGCATTAGGAAGGGCACCCAACTATAGAAACCATACTAAAACAGACAATAGGAGCATGGTGCACCTTTCTGGCTTGCCTCACTTGTCAAACCATCCAACCCATGCCAGCATGGAAAACGGACATCAAATGATGATGATGATACATGTAGCAGCCATGGCAAGTAGCTAGCTTCCCAACCATGTGGTCTCAGCTTCTTTCCCAGTGTGGAAACTTGGCAACTGTTTTCAACTATAGCCCTGGGCCAACCAAACCTTTGTGAGTGAATTTGGTAGATGAAAACTGATAGAATCCTGCCGTGTATGTGTGTGCATGAGTGCATGCATTTAGTTGTGTGTAACCTTGTCTTGACATTTTGTTGTGATGGTTGTAAATGAGCATCATCTTTATATGAGTGATGTCCATTTCCAATCTTTCATGACAAACATGCATGGCCATGGGACGCATTAGCTTGAGTTGCTGACAGGAAGGGCATCTGGCTATAGAGAATCTACTTCAACAAATTTTGTCTAACCCATACAAACATGAAAGTGGACATTAAATGATGCTGATGGCAATAAAATGGTGATGATAGCATAAAAATGTGTAGATGTTTATTCATGTCTGCTTCCAAGCAATCCTATTCTGACAAGGATATCCTCCATAAACGAAAGCAAGGAAATTTTCTGCAAAGAAGTAATGGTAATGAAAACTGTAATGAAATTATCAAAAAGGAAGCAGAGGAAAATAAGTAAAAATATCTTAGAACCCCATCCCAGCCATTGTAATCAGTATGCTTAGAATCCTCATTTTCTTTTTACCTACATGCACTAACTATTAGCAAGTGAAAAATGTAACATTAATGCCTATTTTCAGTTATTCCTTTCTCTTTCTTTATAAGCTTCTAATTTCCAATATTTGTAGTCATTATGCTTGCAGTAACCAATAATTATTAATATGCAATTGTTTTCTAAAATAATATATATTCAGTTTATTTCACATTATACCGCTTTCAGGCCATATTCCTTTCATTTTCCACTAACTTCTGTGAACATCTGCCATTGTATTTTTTGTGATGCAAAAAGAGCCATTTTGTCATCAGTTCAAGACATAACTACACAAATATCTTTCACGAAAGATTGATTCCTGACAATTTTTGTGCAGAATATTGATCATGGTATTCTTAAAATCAGAACCATTCCTTTAAGACTGTATTTCATAAGCCTTGTCTTAAAATCAAATGAATGATCTCATGCCAAGAACATGATAAACTTGGGATAAAAACTTCAGAAATCTCTGTTTGCATCTCTCTATCTCTCTCTCTCTCACTCTCTCTCTCTCTCACATGGCAAAACTTTTGTATTCTGTCCAGTTCATGACAACTTAGATAAAGTGATGGTAAACTGATGAAGATTATAATGTTGAATTAAGAATTGACTTGCCAATGAAATATGTAAAGAACTGGCTTAAACTGATTCAAGTGATAGCTTGGCTATGTAAGTGAGAAGTCGGTTAGTTGAAATTAATACTTGTCATAATGACCACAGATCATAGAGTTAGATGTCATGTACAATCTCTTAGAAAACAAACAGTAAATTAAGTTCATCTGTTTAACTATTTTTGTGTAACAGGCTTTATGTTGTAAATTTTTTTAGAACAAATGCTAAAGGGAAACATTTGTATGTAGAAAAGAGTGGATATCAATAGATATGAATAGATACGAAGAACGAGAGCGTTGGATTGAGTAAAACAAAGATGATAACAACATCTATATATTACGCTATATATAGATATTTGTTATTAAAGTGGATAACATTGCAGGGAATGATAGCGCAGATTAAAGATAGTGTAGACATTATAGTTTGGCTGAAAATGAAAGGAACTGATTATTGAAGACATAACGCAGTTCTACATACAGAAATAATGTTCTATGGCATAGATTGTGTGAAGTTCTATGATGGTGATAAAACAGAATAATGATAAAAATATCTAAAATGCATGATTTTGATTTCTGATTTTTTTTTTTTTTTTAGTTCTGTTATGTATTGTTACTATATTTTCCTTTGATATATTACTGCATTTATATATCATCATCATCATCACCATCATACGTCCACCTTCCATACTGGCATGGGTGACACACACACTACATTATTCTTCATGATGATTCACTACAATTTTTCATTTTATGTTAATTAGTTTTTTGTCTCAGATTCCTACCAAAACCCCTTTGAAAATGATTCTAATATTGAGAAATGAATTTAGTATAAAATAAATTTTCTCTTACATAGTACAATGGAATTTCAATGCTTTCCTGTGACAATAATAAAAAAAAAACTTTTTTTATTTGGCCCAGACAGACATTCCCTACCACAATGTCAAGGTTTTCAGTCATCTTCTTTTCTAATTACACATTGTGTCTGCTATGTCAAACACTTCACAAAGAACAATGAAGCTGGTATAGTCATAAATTGCTGCAACTCAGCTTCATTCTCCCTTTTCTCTGCCTTCTTAGTATCGGGTTTTCTCTCCTTTGTCTTTGTTTCTTTAATTTGCTAACAAGAATAGAGAGGATGGGAAAGAAATGTTATACTCTCATTTGTTATTACATATATTATTAAAAGATATGTATAAAAATTAATCCATGACTATATTAAAAGAATGCCCTCTCCACTCACTAAGATTTGCTCTAAGAAAACTTTTTTTAAATGTTTAATTAGGATTTAATTTCTTCATATTCTGCAGTGCCATACTAGTTATTGTTTTTGAGTATATCCCTATATAAATCAGGCTTTTTAATGAGTGACTGTTGACATGTAGGTTTTTTTAAAATCTTTTTAATAGTCTATCTGATATTTTCTTTTTTGCAGTCTAAACATAATTTTGTAGTCCTCAAACTTAGATATTTGAACAAAATATGCTGTTGATGTATAAATATTAATGTTTTAGTGGCCATTTGAAGGTTACTGGGGTTTTTTTTTACCAATTAATATATCACTCCATTGTTTATTGCTTAGTCTCATGTTTAAAATTATTGTCTCAGATGTAGCATCACTATTGTCATTTTATGAAATGTATTTTATTTTAAAACAATTTAAAAATATTCTCATTTAATAAATGGCTTCCATGAAAATGTATTAGTTTCATCTTCCTGAGTAATCTGAGGGATTTATTTGATTTCTGGGCCATTATGCTGTTGGCTGCAATCACCTACCTTATCTAAAATGCAATAAATGTTCTTTTCTTCTAGCACATTTTCGAATGCACTTTGTTTTTCTGTTATTTTGTTAAATTTCAACTTTATTAATTACAGTAAATTTTACAAGAATGCTAAATAAATACTCTAAAACTTTTGATATCAACCCATGTGAGATTGCTCCTGATTCTAGTATATAAACTTTGTATTTTAATGTCATCTAAAAAGTTTCTATCAAAATTTCATGTTAGTGTTCCAATAATGACAATTATTTTCCAAAAATTCTTCAATATTTTCAAAATTACTTGAAACAAAGGCAGTTTATATCAACAGAAATATGGTATTTATCATTATTAGTATGGTTTTGTTAGATTAATATCATATTTCAGATGAAGGGAATGAAAAGCGATGCTAGCTTTCAGCTGAGGGACATATATTTTCAGTCATTTGGTTTTGTTATATGCAATCCACTGAGTCAGACAAAGTTTCATCTTGGAATTCATATTAGAAGTCCAATATTTTCATTCTAGTGGAAACATAGAATATCAAGAATGCTTCTTCAATATAGATTCTTTGAATTTTGTTTGAGCTACATTAAGCAATTTTATTGGTTCTTTTTGTTAACACTATTGGTTTGAAGATACCATTACATGTATACTTATTTAAAAAAAAAATTATATACATGATGCTATTTTTCTGTTAGGCTTCTGTTTAAAGTAATCTTCATAAGTTATTGCAAACATTTGGAAATGCAGGAGAGAGAGAGAGAGAGAGAGAGAGTAAAAAGGAAGTAAATATAAGAAAATAGGTAAATTCTAAGTTCATTTTTACTCCATGATCAACTATCATGTAAACGCTACTTTTATCAAGTTTGAATCCCATTGAGGCCAGCATTGCCCTTAATCCTTTGGGAATTGAAAAATAAGTATTGGTCAAGTATTAAATTCAACTTAATTTATTGTTCCTGTCCTCCAAAATGTGCAGCTTTGTACCTTAGAAACTGTTAATTAAAATATGATCAATGACTTTGCGTATTGTATTGGGAATAGAAACAAAAGTTTAGTAATAAAAGATGTTTTAATTATAATTACTAATACTCCACTTAAGCACAAATAACCATCTAATCTCTTAAGTAATGAGTTTTTTTATTGATTTGTTTCAGAAAATGTTTTAGAATTCTACCATATTTTCATTATCGTTTGTCTCCAGTGAAGTACTTCATTTTTAGTGTAATAAAGGATTAGTTTTCCCAAACATTAGCTATTTATTCATTATTTTTAATGAATAAGAAAACTTGAGTACACAATTTCATTTTTATTTATTTAACCAGTCATTTTTATTTCTTAACAAGAAATTATTATTTGAAAATATGATGGCCAACATGTTTGCTGTTTTCCAAATTATTTTATATAGTCATATCCTCAATAATTCAGAAGAATAAGGGACTAGTTATATTTGTAAGCTGAATTAGATAAAATATCACCTTTATAAAGTGTATTTTATGTCATGCTGTTACATTCAACTTACCATGTAATGTTTATTGTAAGAAATTATTTAAAATAGATGGAACATGATAACCTGAAAGGATGTTCTGTTTAGCTACATGTCAGTTGTAATGCTTTAATGAGAGCCATATTTTGTTTCTCATATTATTTATAAAACACAAGATAAACGCCATTCGATGCGAGCAAGAACAGTATTGTTGAAATCTATTTAGGCAGCTTGCTAACTTCAAGGTTGTTGGTTGTATTTCAAGATTTGGTTTACAAAGAAAATAAATATTAATGTTTAAATATTAGTTTTGAGAAAATTGCTGATATGAAAAAGTAAGGAATTTAATTCAACAATTTTATTACATTATCACTTAAATTTATTCCTGTTTTATTTTCTGAATACTTCAGTATACATGATTTGAAATATTAAATTTAAAACATCTCTACTTCAGTTACTTAACAATCTATTCCTAAATATATGAAATATTCTTTTTCTTCTGACAATTTGAAAGTCATTTGGTAAATTATTTTGTTAACCACAATTTTAATTGGTACATCTGTTTTTAGTAAGGGTGAGAAAAATCTATCCTTTAGTCACTTGTTTTCGCAATAATTATATAAATTAGAATTATATTTAACTCTTTTATTACTATATTTCCTTTGAAATACACTGCCTAAGTTTCTATTAACTTTGAAAATAATGAAGAATTTAGTAAAATAACTTTGATTATTAAGCTGATGTTTGGAGCATAAATTGGAATGAAATTTTGATGGATGGTTTTAATTCAAATCACTTAAAAACAAGAAGCTTGTATCAAAAGGGTTAATCTGTTTCTTAATTCATAGTTAATAAAACTATAAAATTTGAATTGTATGTACACATATTGGTTTAAACTGGATTTCTTCAGTGTGGTGTTGAATCTAAGATTATGAAACTCAAGATGCATTTTCAAATTAGGTTATAAATGATTATACTCCTAGAACTCCTACATCACTGCTGGTAGAGCAGAGGCCAAAGCAGTTGTCATTTACTCTCTCACTCTATTAACCAACCTATTGCTCTCATATCTTAAAAACAATGAATATTGTTGCTAACAACTCCCTTCATCACTTAACTCTATTTGTCCTTATCCTTAACAGAATACACTTTATTGCAAGCTTTTGAGCCAGATCTCCAATTTGAGGACAACTTCCTTCCTTCCTCTCACTAGTCACAGTGGCTCTGAAAAGATTCATGATCACTGCCCTTCCTTTTCTAACCAAGCAGTGACTTTCTACAAATCTGAAGTATGACCTACATTAAAGAACTGTACACATATCTAGAACAGTGCTGCTATGGCTATAGACATAAATATCCTAGACCTATGTCATAGTACTGCTCACATATCTGGGACAGAACTACTGCTACACACATGCACAAATATTCTAAAGTGTATCTTCAAGAAGGACATTTGACAAATTGGGCTAGTATCTTTTGTTATAACCCTAGGCCAATCAAAGCCTTGCAAGTGAATTTGGTAGAGGAAAAATGAAAGCAGTCAGCTGAATACGTGTGATCCCTACTATATCTCACCTTCAAACCCTGTACTGAAATACTTTTTGAATTAGTCTTCCCAGAATTGGACCCTCTGGAATTCCTTTACTGCCTACATGTGTTATAGAGAAGCTCAAACTGAAATAATAACCACATTGATCTCTCTTGTCTCAGAGAGCCTCATAAAGAGTATTATCCTCATGCCAAGCTTCTCACTAATAAGCTAAGACAATTCATTTTAGGAAATTTCAAAATATGTTATCAAAATCTAAGATTAAAATGAAAATCATCGACATTTTAGATATAAAAATATGACTAATTCTGTATTACTGTTATTACCATTGATAGAAGAAACATCAAGTTTGTATTAACAATCTGTATTTTTTTTTTTAAATAGGGTCAGTTCTTAATTTACATAAATGTAAATTTCTAATTAAAGTCTAGGTAATTTTACATTAATTTTACTGATGGTTATACATAGATATTCCATTCAACAGTTTCATTTTTAAAAAATAAATAGAAGAACCTTCAACTGTTGAAGACAATTTTCTGCATGTCATTCTCAGTATATTCTATAATCAGTATTTAGTTATTATTACATTTGATTTTCAGTTTCCAGAATAGTTTTAGAATAAGTATTTGTTCAAAGTTAATATAGTGTTCTCTGTTTTGTAGATAAGAACATAAAATACATCTTTTAGATTTAATATACAGTAATTAAATTAAATCTGAAAAAGGTTCATTTTTATATTACTGTTTTTTTTTTAACAGGTTCCTTTTTTTTTTGTCCTAAAGGAAATCTTTCTCATCTTTTCAAGATTTATTTTTATGCACACATTTTTTTCCTTTTTGTTTTAAAGGTTTTAAAATAGTATACAGTTTTTATTTCTAAGTCAGAGAGAAGGCCAGTGTTGTGCTAGACTGGTGTAGTCAGACTCTGTAGTAACAACTTGCATAGAGGTTTAGCAACTGGTTGCTAAACCTCTATACAATCATCTTCTTATTCTAAAGAACCAAAGTCTTCAGTATGTAATGTGGCAATGTTTTATTTATGTTTCAGGTTGCCGTAAGAGATCATTAAAGACTGGGAAGTCTCTAGCATTTGTAGTGACTTAGAGGGTTTTAACGACACCTTGTTCATTTGTTACTAGATGATTTCCTTGATGATTGTCTTGGTAATAGTAACCAGATTGTCATGTCCCCATGGAAGATTGTTCCTTTCTTTACAGTAAACTTTATTAACATGCAAAAAGTGTTTTCACATGCTGCAAATAAACAGCCAATCTAGTGAAGGGAACGTTATCTCTCTTCCAAATGCTAGTGTATATTTCAATTGAACTGACAACTACTTGTTGATCTAACAGAAAATAAGGTTCATACTTATTGTTAAGCATATTCTCTCTGCATTAGTCATTTTTAGTTTTTTAAATATATGGATTCATTTTCATTTGTATTCTGTTTGTATTCTATTGACTCATGATCTCGCTTTGAAGGTAATATATTTCCAATAAGTTCACAGATTTACTTATCTAATATGAATCATATTGATTTCTGAATAAATGTATTCAGTGTTTCAGTCCTTCACTTTTCTGTGAATCCCATTGCTAAGTAATGAATAACGTGTTGTTTCATGTCAGTTCAACCATGATTGAACATAAGTATTCTGACCATGACCATCCTGTTTTATCTTTCTTAGGAAACTGGTTGGCTATTTCTAGCTGGTCAGTGACACCTTCAGATAACATGAAGAATCGTTTGCTCATGTGATATTTATAGTCTACATGCATATATTATTCAAAATTAAGAGAGTATAATTTCTTGTATAATTCTGTTGTAATTGTTTTCTTGAAGCATAAGAAATTGGTACTTGCTTTCTCTTTGTTATGAGGACTTCCTAGCAATCTCCAAATGTATATTTGATGGCTATTATACTATTTAAGGCTTTGTGATTAATTTCTTTTGGTAATTGTTTTGCTAAACAAATTAAAGGGATTTCTGATATTGTGCCAGTATATAGAATGACAACTGACTGGATCAAAATGATTTATTTCTGATTTCAGAATTAGTCATATTCCCTTTTCTTTTATGAATTGTTGCTTTTATTTTGTTCTTTGTGGAATTTTTCTCTATGTTAATTTGCTACAGTTAATTTATGTTCTCTTCCCATTTTCCCAATCATTTTCTGAACATGTGTTCAACATTTAGGTCAACATCTATTGTGGTTTCACACACCCTAACCTTTGCCAGTTTCGAAAACCATATATGCTACAAAGTAAAAGGTTACTCTGATCCCCTGAAGAAATTTATATCACCTATTTTAGCTCTCATATAAGCATTAACTGTTGTCTACTCTCTTTTCAAAATCTTTTTATTTTATTCAAACCTTTAAAAAAAATTTTTTTATATTAAACCTTGCATTTCCATTCACTAATATTGAAATATCCTTATAAAATAGATATGTTTGTGCAGTTATTCAACATTCTAACAAGAAGTAATAGCTTATATAGCAAAACTAAATAAAATTTAAAACAGAATTCTGCCCCCACTTTTTTTTTTTCAACTTTTACATTTATTCTGATTCAGTAAGGCTATATTCTATCATATCTTGTGTTGTATTAAGCTACATTCTGAAATGAATCCCTTGTTTGTCTTTTTTTATATATATATTTTTTCAACACAGTGACATTTGGAAGCCAATTTCTCTTATTAACATTTCTTCCTGACTACAATTTGCAAAAGTTCAGAATAAGGGTAAAAGCTTGGTGTCATTTTCTTTTTCCTGTATGGCATGAAAATCTTTTGACATGTCTCTCATTAGTGTTGATGATAGGCCCTAATTCACACATTAATTTAAATGTAATCAATCACATTCACTTACTTATGAACCTTCTGTGTTGTAACTGTGCTTTTAAATAAAGTTTACCTTTGATATTTTTCACTTAAATTGCACAAAACCTAATTTATGTTAAATGGCTCTCATTGGAAATTTGCTTGACTCCTTTATAATAGATACACTAGTGATGAGCCATTGAGGAAATCTGTCATCAAAAAGAACCTAAACCTCCTTCGTATTATATCCTACCATCTTAAAAACAGGACACATTGGATAATGTAGCCATACATAAAATATAGCTGAATATAAGATGGGAAAGTTGGTTTGCTTATATGTATGTTAGTTATGGACAGCTTAATATTAGTATATATTAGTAGCATTGCCACAATTCTACTAATGTATGGTAGTGAGACATAGGCCTTGAATGCAGAGGATATGCGAAGGCAAGAGAGGAATGAAGTTAGTACGCTTTGCTGGATGTGTGCATGTATGAGAAAGGGGAAATGAGCTGCAAGAAAAGTTAGGCATAAGAGGAATTAGATGTAGCATGCAAGAGAGGAGATTGTGCTGATTTGGTCTTGTGATGTGTATTGACAAAGTGCTAATCAGTTAAAGTGGATTGAACTCCTGGAGGAGTGAAACCCAAGAAGATATAGTAGGAAATAATGAAGGCTGATCTCAAGATGCTAAGCCTTACAGAAGAGATGACAAAGGAGCAAGATTGTTATTTTGCTGTGTTCAAGAAGACCCGTCCATTACAGCAAAAATAATATCCTAAAACCACTTTGTTATGCTTGTATATCCTTGCAAGGCTCTGTCCTGCTTCTGTTTTCATCTGTCCCCCATCTATGGTACTCCTCAGCTGTTGTGCTCACCTGAAATCAGAATCAGAACATATTACATCTCATCCCCTCCCTAATGATCTCCCACATTCCTCATCATCCCTGTTCACACTGTCTTAACCAATCACCTCTTTCCTGTGCCTTTAGCCACTGCCCTATCTCTCCTCTGCTATACTTCATTCTAAACACCTCTCTTAACTCTACTCTCTTTCTTAAGCCACTACTATATCTCCCCCATCATCTGCACCCCCACCCTTGCTCATCACTCAATACATTAATCTCTAACCTCTATCTCCACTGGTTCACACCCCCATGAATGCATCCACATACTCTCGTCCCTTCCTATGACTTACTGTCTGTATCCTCTTTTATGCTCACCTTGCTCCCTGACAGTTTGATTTAACTCCTACCTTCCTCTTAGTTTCTTCAACCATGTATCTCCTCTATAGAAGGACAGTTGTGCTTGTCTCTCTATCATTCTTTGAGCCTTTCATCACCTGCATAAAGCCACCTTTCTCTCCCAAATACTTCTGCTTAGTAGTGGGCGTTTTTCTCTCCTTTTTCTCTGTTCTTTTAGGTCTTGCAAATTTTCATAGCAAACTCACTTGTGTCAGTGGCATGTAAAAAGCATCCAACACACTCTATAAAGTGGTTGACATTAGGAAGGGCATCCGGCTATGGAAATTACCAAAGCTTACACTGGAGCCTGACACAATCCTGCAGCTCACTGGTTCTCTGTCATACCATCCAACCAACGCTAGCATGGAAAGCAGACATAAAATGATGACGACAATGATATATATATATCATCGTCATCATCATGGTTATCAAAAGAAAGTGATTCTAGAGAGTGGGATAACTGGTAGCACAAAAGGAGATGAAGTATGTGTTGTTGTGCTCTCATATGCTTAATCATATAAATACAGCTAAATAGTGCTGTAGTTGAGGGGTGATGGGATGAACGTTAAGAAGATGAGAAGTACAGAAGGCTTGACAGGGACAAATTAGGTGTTGGGGCAGGTCCCATTGTGTGTATAGTCATAAACATGATGTTTTTAGGACCTCGCTTTTGTCATGATGGACGGATTTTCTTGAACATGGGGAATACCAATTCTCTTCATCCTTTGTCGTCTTGTCCATGAGACTCAACATCCTATGGTTGGTCTTCACACACACACACACACACACACACACACACACACACACACACACACACACACAGAGGGTGTGTGTGGGAATAAGATCACCTCCATTGATGCTCAAAATAAATGATACTATATTAAAATTCCTTCCAACCATTCTTGACCTTGCCTATGATGTATCTAGAAGTGAAATTTTCTTATCTGCTATTAATAGTTACAAAATCAAATATACTGATACTATTTCCATCACATTTCTCAAATAAATTAGCTACATCTGGAAGCAATGAAAAGAATCTTCTATGGGCTTCTAACCCAAATCTCAAATACTGTTATTTCAATAATTTACCATATCACTGGTATTTAGCAATTTTAATAACTCCTAATTAGATGAAAAACTAAACTGTTTTCGCCATTTCTCTTGATATCCTAAGGTTACAAATTTGGCAACCCTGTAAATTATGATCTGAGTCAATAAACACTGTTAAACTTAACACCACTTTATTTTTTATTTTTATTTTTATTGGTAAGGAACGGAAAATATGATATTTATAAATGTAAATTAGAAGTACATTGATTAATAGATTACATCCATATTTTTTTTGTTATTCTATATGTTTCGTCTCTTAGTTTTTTCAATGTATTCTATATTCTGTTCTTATAGAAAACGGATTAACTTCAAAATTAAACTGCATAAAAACTCAATCTTAATTATTTTTTTGTGGAAGTGATTAGGAATTTACAAGCCTTTTATCTTTGTCTAATTTCTAAATATTTCCTTGTATTACAACTGTTCTTCATGTCAGCATTTTCAAGTTTATTTATGCTTGGTTTTCTTTACCATGACGTGTCTTTTCAAACTGTATTTCAAGGAAGTATGTAGCCATTTATCTGCTTGTTTTGAATATCTAGGTCATGATGATCTCTTAACTCTACCTTCATATTTTCTTTTCTTTGCTCATGTCCATTCTCTAGTTGTATTGATTGGTTTTTCATATCGATATTCGTTTCAGCCTTCGTCTAAGGTCAGCCTATTGAATATTTTAAAAATTTTATTTAGGTTTGTATGAAATATATTTTAGATAAATTCAATTTAATAATTTTAATAGTTCTAAATTTAAAATAATTTCAACAATTTGTGGCTTAACATCCTGGTTGAGTATACCTCTGAACAGTCATTTCAGTAGAATTGTTAGCATGCTAGACAAAATGCTTAGTAGCATTTCTTCCAACGTATGTTCTGACATCAAATTCTGCCAATGTCGACTTTGTCTTTCATCCTTTCAGGGTTGACAACAAAAGTACTGGGGTTGATGTAATTGATCAACCACCACCTCCTCCCTAAAAAATTGCTGGCTTGTGCCAAAATTTGAAACCATTATTAAATAATTATCAAGATAGGTGCAGGAGTGGCTGTGTGGTAAGTAGCTTGCTTACCAACCACATGGTTCCGGGTTCAGTCCCACTGTGTGGCACCTTGGGCAAGTGTTTTCTACTATAGCCTTGGGCTGACCAAAGCCTTGTGAGTGAATTTGGTAGATGGAAACTGAAAGAAGCCCGTTGTGTATATATATATATATACATATATATGTATGTGTGTCTGTGTTTGTCCCCCCACCATCACTTGACAACCGATGCTGGTGTGTTTACGTCCCCGTAACTTAGTGGTTCGGCAAAAAGAGACTGATAGAATAAGTGCTAGGCTTACAAAGAATAAGTCCTGGGGTCGATTTTCTCGACTAAAGGCGGTGCTTCAGTATGGCTGCAGTCAAATGACTGAAACAAGTAAAAGAGAGAGTATACCAGCGACTTCATACAGAATGTATTCAAATATTCTTGTTTCCATTTAATCTTTAGCACAACTTTATGTAGCTATCAGTATGCTATATCATTCATTCCATATTGCTCAGACTTCAGTTCTAAACTAGAGAAAGTTCTGGCAAAGATCTAAACCAATGAAGAAAGCCAGAAATTAAATTGAATACATGATCCTAATCTAATAGTGGCACTCATCATGAAATGTTTTATTGATTATTGATATTTTAATTGGAATTTCATATGAATAGCATTAAAACATACATGACTATTAAAAGAATTACATTATTATATGATTGTACTTTCTTAACTATAACTTTCATCTGTTAGACTCGTGTGTGTGTGTATGTGTGGGGTGTTTGGGCTAAATTTGATTTTGTTTATGTCTCCTTTTTTCAGGAAAAGCTAGATGTATTGGTGAACAGTCAGCAACATTGGAGAGCAAAAAAGATTAAAGTTGTAGTTAAGAAAAAGTTAACTGACATGGATGACTGGAAACTATCTGATTATTGGAAAAGAGTTGCATATGTCATGATGATTTGCACAGTGTGTCAAAATGCCGACACCATGACTACTGCTCAATACTCTGTAAACATTGTAAAGGCTGTAAGATGTGACATGGACTGCTGCAATGGAGACTTTGAAGTTGTGGCCAGCAGAAAGGGATACAGCAGGATTTCTGATTGTGTCTGCATGATGGAATTCGCCTCTACATCTTTGGCTCAATTCAGATGACTAAGTGGAACTGTTAGGTCTGTGGTCAATCCCTGGCAGGAGAGAGTTGCTGCTGGAAGGCCATATGTATGGCAGCAAGATTCAACTCCTTACCATAGCTCCAGAAAGGGTCAGAAGTGCTTGTCAGAGAATCTTTATGACTTCATTAGCCCCATTTTCTGGGATCCTAATTCCCTTGATTGTAATCTTATGGATTACTATATGTGGGGTGCACTTGAGAAAGACACCAACCACTCTGCCTGCAACACCAAGGTTGAACTGGTGGCCAAGATCAAGGAGGTGTTTGAAGATCTTCCCAGGGACACAGTGAGGAATGCATGCACCAGGTTCCAGAGCCATCTTGAGGCCATGGGGGAAACTGAGGATGGCTACGTTGAGTAAACTTATCTCCCAGCCATAATCTAGTTGATACTTTTTGATTCTTTTAAAAATACTTTTATTTTTGGATGGTATATTGTGTTTCCTTTTCCTCCTTTTATGCAAACTGTCAAATTTAGCCTGAAGACCCTGCACTCACACACACACACAATAATATTTAATATCTACAGTATGTTTCAACTAGATTGATCTTTAGAAATTACAATTTTTAAATCTCACAATATGACTAGTTGTCACTTCGAAAAACTATATATTTCGAGTGGGAATTTGGCAGCGCCATCTCTAGCCGAACAATTATTCTGTGCTGATGAAGAGAAATAACCCAGAAATCGTGATACACAGATATTGTTTTGAGCTGAGTTGGGGTGCTAGATTCCCTTGTTCGAAAATATAAGGACACAGATTATGTCGCATAGCCAGCTGGAGATGCTGTCTCCTGGGGCTAAATTACAGCAACATTAGTCCTAAACCAGGACTGCCATGTTATGTTGGCAAGCAATCTCTATTACAATAGATTGATCTTTGTCATCAGATGTCACATTCCTGGTTGTGTAGCAGGTCCTAGATTGAATTCCAGCTAGGAACATTTAACAACTCAAACATTCAAGTAGTTTTTTTTTTTTTTTAAGTGTATGGTGAACTGCAAATGTGTTTGTTGTATGTCTGTTAGAGAATTAAAATATTAAGATATGTAACTGTTTTCATGTTTATTTCTCTGTTTATGGGCTCAGTCTCAGATTTATAAGATTACAGGGGAAATGTATACATGTATATGTAATCTATTTTATGTTTATACATTTGCTTCTCTCCAATTTATGTTGATTCACAGAGGCTTTCTTTTCCCATTACATTTTTAAAGAATCAAAAAAATGTCCCTTTGAGAGTTTTCATCTATATTTTTTAATTGATTTGTGTATGTTGAATAACTTTTGAAGAATACATTTTCTGTTGTTTGATGCTCCAAATAATGCAATATGTGATTCATAATAGTGATTTGTTTAGAGTTTTACTACTTTCTTTTAAGTGAATCTTATTTTGTGTTGATGGTGTGAAGTGGAAAATTAATTTTTTTTTAAAGTTGTCATTATATAGTTTTCTTTGCATGAGTAAATCAATAATCTTAAGAGCATCCTTTCAGTTCTGTTGCAAAAATTATAGTTTTTATATAATGCCTTCACAATTTTTCTTTTTTTTTTGAGGGTGGTGGATGGTAGGCTCAGTAGAACACCAGACAAAATAGCATGTGGAGTGGGGTATTTTGCTATGTCCATTTACATTATGAGTTCAAATTCTGCCCAGGTTAGCTTTGTCATCCACAAGGTATGAAAAACAGTCATATACTGAGATTCAGTTTAGTCAAACATGTTCCCTGTAAATTTATGGCCTTGTGCTAATGTAAGAAATCCATACTTTTTCTTTAATGTATCATTATCTCTTAAAAATGAATTTCCAGTCACAGTTATCAAATTAGAATGTTCCTATTGCTGATGGCTGCAATATGCTTTTTGGTTTTAATTTTTTATAATTCATTGATGAAAACAAGGGAACAGTTTGCACCTCACTTCCCTTGTTTTGGACAACTTGCATTTAAACCCCCCAAAGTTACAACAAATACTAGTCCCACATTCTCTGACCTTTCTGAAGATTGGGTTCATGGGAGTCCAGATCAACTTAACCTTTCAGCACTGTCAATAAAATAAGTAGTTGTATTTCTGTATTGGGTAAAGTTTGGCATTGGAATGATGTGCATTCTGATTTTTAAGACCAACTTATGAAGACAAAGTCTTTTGACTGACCACATATCAAATAGTTTTTTCTTTGATAAGAGAAGTCATAAATATTTGTGTGTCTTAGGATCCTTGAATATTTGTGAATATTTCAAAACATTTTATCATATTTAAATTTGGTATGGTATAGAAATATTGAACGAAATGTTAAATGAAACTAAGTTGAAAATATTTCTGCACAAAATGTTTTAAAAGCATAAATATACAATAAAAAAAATTATGTTGTGTAAATAATTTCTTCCTGGTTGTCAAACTAACACCATACATATTGGTACTCTTTGTGTGAGCTAAGAGGCTTTTTCAATCTAGCCATAAGCTATTCATTTTCAATGTCACAATGACCAGATTTAATTATACTCAGCTGAGAACTTTTGAAAACTGCAATTTAATTTATGCACTGTGTTGTTGAGAACATGTAAGAATACCTTTTGAATTCCATTTCACAGCAAGATGAAATATGTCAAGCATTTCAATATTCTTTGGTGTACTTATATATATATAAAATTAGTTGTAGATCATTATGACTACCTTTTAATTCTACATACTTCTTGTCTGAATTAATATATGAAACAATTTTAATGTAATATCTGAATTTAAATTGATATTTCTGTTAGGTCTATCATAATCTATCTGAAAAGGAAATATATAAAACAGTTTCCTGTAAGATTGGTAACCTACAAGGTATTTAATAACATTTCAAGATACAGTTCTATAATGGTGTAGACTTGTTATATGTGTTTGGACTTTATTTTACATTCTATGCTAAAAGTTTGACAGCATTGACCTGTACTCAGAAGAACTATTTATTTGTATGATAGGTACAGGAGTGGCTGTGTGGTAAGAAGCTTGCTTCCCAACCACATGACTCTGGGTTCAATCGCACTGTGTGGTATCACAGGTAGGTGTCTTCTACTACAACCCTGGGCCAACCAAAGCCTTGTGATTGGATTTGGTAGACAGAAACTGAAAGAAACCCGTCGTATATGTGTGTGTGTGTGTGTGTGTGTCTGTCTGTCTGTGTTTGTCCTCCCACCATCGCTTGACAACTAATGTTGGTGTGTCTACGTCCCCATAACTTAGTGGTTTGACAAAAGATACTGATAAAATAAGCACTAGGCTTGCAAAGAATAAGACCTGGGATCAATTTGTTCGACTAAAGGCAGTGCTCCAGCATGGCCGCAATCAAATGACTGAAACAATTAAAAGAATACTTAAATCATCTTAAAAAGCATTCAATTAGTTATGGGGAAAATATCTGAAATATCGCATATTCTTGATACTGCAGGTTGTTTGTTGATAACGAAGGCAAGTTCAGTGATTAGGGTACTTAGTTCCTGATCGTAAGGTTGTGGGTTTGATTGCTGACAGTGCATTGTGTCCTTGAGCAAGACACTTATTTCATGCTGCTCCAATCTACTCAGCCAGCAAAAATTAGTTGTACTTGTATTTCAAAGGATGTGTATGTCTGTGGAGTGCTCAACCACTTGCACGTTAACTTCACCAGCAGGCTGTTCTATTGATCAAATCAACCAGAACCCTTGTCATCGTAACCAGTGGAGTGCTAGTGTTTGTTGATATGAAGAGAGGTGAACTGTCTTGAATTTTCTGAATGAATGATTAGTACAGATAATTGAAGTTAATGTTTAAACTGTAATGTTTCACTGGTTATGAGCAGCACAGAAATTTAGGTAGTTTTAAAGATGTTCTATGTGGAATAGAAGTATTGGGCAAATTGTTTATGATGCAGTCACATAGACATTGTAAGATTTATTAATACAAACTCAGGGGTATTAAGTGATTTGAGTGATATCTGTATGAAATTTAAAATAGAAGATACCATGATGGAGTTGTTACAGCATCAGATAGAATCATCATCATCATCATCATCGTTTAACGTCCGCTTTCCATGCTAGCATGGGTTGGACGATTTGACTGAGGACTGGTGAAACCGGATGGCAACACCAGGCTCCAGTCTGATTTGGCAGAGTTTCTACAGCTGGATGCCCTTCCTAACGCCAACCACTCAGAGAGTGTAGTGGGTGCTTTTACGTGTCACCCGCACGAAAACGGCCACGCTCGAAATGGTGTCTTTTATGTGCCAGTCCAGGGGCACTGGCAACGATCTC
>NC_068981.1:191754314-191763504 GCF_001194135.2 Octopus bimaculoides
TAGGGCTCTTAATTGTAGATTTTAAATATTTGAGAGACAACAATGCATAAATCGTAATTTTTAAAAGAGCAATGAATTCTGGGTGATTAGAATATAACGTAGCATGAATTTAGGAAGCTTAGAAAATGAATAAGCATGAATTTAAGACAACAACTGAATTCAATTGAATTTCATGGAGAGAAACAAGATAAATAATAGGGGGCAAACTAAAGCGCGAAGGTATTATGAGATGTTTGAGGCCGTAAATAAATAAAAAAATCTCTATCTTATCTGCATCTTGGATATTTCGTCGTAGTATGTCAGCGAGATAATTTAGAATGGGTTTCTCATTTATATATAGCCAGAACCTGAAGACCTTAAGGAATGTCTTGTGATATTTGTTCTGAATCCTTGAGCAGTGGATTGGCAAGATTGTATGAACATCAAGCTGTATATCTTGCAGTAATTTGTTCCAGCTGTTTCCATTCTGAGGACAAAATTGCACCACAGCCTACTTGATTGGTAGACTTAATCTGTCTTAACATCTTGGCTTAACATCTTCACTACTTAGCACCTTGAGTACCCTGAACAAAATTAACTTGTTTCAAGCATTTGGATAAAATCTCCAGTTCAAGGATACCTTTCTCCCGCCCTCCCACTAGTTTGAGAAGTCCTGTAAAGAGCCATGAACACTGCCTTCACTCTTGTAAGAGAAACAAAAAAAGAATAAAAAAAGGAAGTAATCTTCAGAATGGACTAACAGTTTGAGATTATTTATCAGCTTTTTCTTAGCTGTGTTATGACATTGATATGTAGGTCTTTCTTATGTGTACAACCTTTCAGACATACAAGAAGTATTCAATCATATGTTATGTCTTAAAATGGTTTAATAACAGTTGAAAAAAAAATAATAACTGAAATATTTTTTATCCCCAGAGAAAAACCCAGCCTCTTTTATGCACTTCTAACTATGTTGTGGATGTAGTTGCTTCTGTAAGTATTGTTAGATTTTGGCCACAATTAGGAGTTGGCATTAAATGTAACCCACTTAAGTAGAATGTTATGACCTCTAATTCAGAAAAGACAGCTGGATGAGCCCAAGGATCAATTTATTTGAGCAGTAGATATTATAGCTCATAAAACTATAATAGATGAGTAATAGGCTTGGAAAGACTTGATAAAAGTGTGTAGCATAAAGAAATGCTAGACTGTTTGGTAGAAAAGTTTAACTTTGCTAAGGGAGAGGTTTGGTATTGTTTTGTACTGTAGGGATATAAAGGGTATTGTTTTGTGCTACAAGTATTTCAAATTGCAAAAACTATCATTAAGTTCATAATGACATTAGCAGTCTTGTTTTTCATAATGATAAAAGGAATGGTTTGAGAGGTTGTTAAGCAAGGAATATGAATGTAATAGGAGAGGCAACCCCAAACAGAGGAGCCATGTGTAGAGATTAGCATGGGTCTATTTAGAAACAAAATATGTTTAATAAATGCTCAAAAATTGATTTAACTTTTACAACAGTCACCATGGTCTGCATTCCAGTCATAAAATCATCATGGAGAGAAAGCACAGCATATAATGCAAATAGTATTCTGGATACCAAAACCATTATTACAAGTAATAACATTGTTAATAAATGGTAAGGATCATGAAGCTTGGGCTGGCTGCTAAGAAAGACATGTTATTGACTGATTCAAGAGAGCAGTTCCTCTGTGAATCGAGATACTGTAAGTAAGCATGATCTGGATTGGTAACCAGTTTAGTGTATAGGTGGGTATTAACCAGAGCCCTGATAATAGCTCACATCACTTCATTATGATCTTTGAAGCAAATAACACAAGGACTGAGAGTCTTTGAAAATGTTTAAATGCTAATCATCTTCCTTTTGAAGAAACTACTAGAGAGTGGCAGAAAACCTATATCAAAAAGAATGGTTCTTAATCAAGTTTTAAACAAATATTATTGGTTGCAGGGAATGCTAAAAAACACAGGAACTGCTTTTGTTTAATGTGTGTATGTTCTGTTAGTGGATTGCCATGATAAATGACCTGGTTCACTGTCTTGAGGACAAATTGATTCATAATTTTGTACATCTCACTGTCATCCCCCTCCACCCCACCAAAAAGAAATAACCATTAAGATCTCAAACATATAATAGGAATTTCAAAAGAAATTGGTTCAATCTTGTATGTTGTGATAATCGCTTACACAAAGTATTGTTATTTGTAATGTTTTGTAACAAAGAAATATGTGTATGTATTTAGTTTGCAAGATTCTTGATGTGAATTTGTCTGTTGAAACAAATTTTGTTGTGTCTTAGGAGAGTCATTACACCAATAATCAGTACACATGCACAGGTTCAATTCTATTTCTTTATTGTTAGTCAATTGGTTAAATATCTAACCAACTAACTAATCAATCGTTTGTTTAATGTGTTAATTCTCAGACAGACAAAAGCAGGCAAAAGAACTTTGATGGACAAACAAACAACTGATTGATTGTTTAACCAACATATTAAACAAATGATTGATGAGTTAGTTGGTTAGATATTTAACCAATTATCTAATTTAACCAATTAGATATTTAACCAATTATCCAATACTAAAGAAGTAGAAATGAACTTGTGCATGAGTTATTATTGGTGTAATAACTTTCCCAACACACAACAAAATCTGTGTAAGTGAAGGTGTTAAAAATTACTAACTCTTATCTGATTCCAAATCCTGACACTGTTAAGGCATTACACTACTTCAGTGTTCTTTGATGATGAACTATTTGAATTTTTGGAATCAATACTTATTCATAATATACTATCTCACCGAGGCGATGACTACTGACCAAGACCTTTGGAAATGTGCTGTGCGTGAGAAGACCCGGCAAGCCAAGTAAGATCGTTGCCAGTGCCCCTGGACTGGTTCTTGTGCGGGTGGCACATGAGATGCACCATTTTGAGCGTGGCCGTTGCCAGTACCGCCTGACTGGCTCCTGTAGGATTTTCGAGCGAGATCGTTGCCAGTGCCCCTGGACTGGCTTGTGCGGGTGGCACATAAAAGACACCATTTCGAGCTTGGCCGTTTTCGTGCGGGTGACACGTAAAAGCACCCACTACACTCTCTGAGTGGTTGGCGTTAGGAAGGGCATCCAGCTGTAGAAACTCTGCCAAATCAGACTGGAGCCTGGTGTTGCCATCCGGTTTCACCAGTCCTCAGTCAAATCGTCCAACCCATGCTAGCATGGAAAGCGGACGTTAAACGATGATGATGATGATGATTGCTCTCAGTAAATCTTCATTTAATGCCTGTTTTCCATGCTGGCATGGGTTGGATGGTTTAACAAGAGTTGGCCAGCTGAAGAGTTGCCCAGGCTCTGTGACTGTTTTGTAAATATTTCATGAAATTGTGAAAAATGGATATACTGGGCAGGGGGATTAGTGAATTGATATTTTAGTGTATGTAATTGTTATGGTGTAACTCATTAATTTTCCCACTATCTTCATTCTTTGTTTAACTTAAATTGTGTGATATCAATCCATCCAAGACCACCCCTGGTTTTATGATACAAGCTTCCTGTTTTAAAGTTATCCAAATTAAAACCTATCAAAATTTCATGTTATGTTTCAAACACCAACTTAATAACTTATTTTACTAAATTCTTCATTATTTTCAAAACCAATTGAAACTATTTCGACAGAAATATGGTAACAAAAGGGTTAATTGTTTTAGTTTAATTAATATGATTTTATGTTTTTGTTTTGTCATTTCATCTGATTTTCATATTTTTTATTACTATCATATCTACAATAGAATTTTAAACAAATTATGTTTTTTTCTCTGAATCCTGTTAGATATCTTCCCTAATTCTATCAATTTGCAACACTTTTTCACAATAGCTTTTGGACCCAAAGATATAGCCCTCTCTTTTATTAAAAGTATTCTTGGTTCCTAATTTCCATTAATTCTCACTTTATTTCACATTGTAAGAAAATGAACATTATAGATTGTATAACGTTTTCTGATTTTCACATTTACCAATTTATCATTATGCTCCCATTCTTACACAATATGAAGTGTTTAATAGTTACAACTAAACTTCAAATTTCAGTTTTTTTTTTTTGTGAAATAAGTTCACATGCTGAACAAAAAAACAAAACAAAAAACAAAGAAAATCTAGAAAGAAGAAAAAAAATTCTGTCCTGTATCACCCCCACTGTTTCCATTAGTTACTGATTACTGCAGTAGTAAGTAGCTTTAGATGTGATAAATGGGTAGGGAAGGTCAACAGTCTTAATGGTCTGTGTGCTTATTTAACAAATAACATCAGCAGCATTAAATGACTCTAGCTCTATCTAGCAAACACTACCACAAAGCTTAGACACATGGTAGCTAACTGGCAGCCAGCTGGGACACAGACAATTTTTTTTTTGTTTTGGAAAATATCTAACAGTTCTGTAAAATCTGAAAAGGATGTAACCATTCCTATGTAGCATCAGTGTTAATATCTAATATTTACAGTGAAATGATTTTCGGTCATATACGTCCAGTGTTATTTTCCATTGTTTATGTGAATTTCCAAAGCGTGTAAGTTAATGTTGATTCATTTTGTTCCTCCAGGATGTAGTGGTGTTATGAACTGTGATTGTTAGTTTTAATGTTTATAACCTGTTTAATTCTCAACACTTGTGGGAATATAATCTGTAAGATATATATGTATATGTGCATGCATGTATACAAAATATGTATGTATGTATATATATATATATATATATATATATATATATATATATATATATATATACATGCAGATTTTGAATGTGCTTTCTAAATTTGTAAACGAAATATTCAACTTGTTTGATTTTTCTGTTTTGTTTTACAGATAATTTCTTTAACTTTGTTCATTATCTGTTATTTTAGAGAAAAGCAATCAGATATATGCCGGTGAAATTTATTTCAACCTTATTCTAGATTCTTTCACTATGCTAAAAAAACAGTAATTGAGAAAAAATTCAAAAATTCTAAGCTTTCTTTCAGTTTAGTGTGCAATATTTTTTCAGAAACAATTTTAGTTTATTCTAACTTGAGGATAAAACTTTAATCTCTTGTTGCAATTTTTATAGTTGTGAAAAAAATTTCCCCTTAAAAAAATAAAAATGCTTTTATTTAGTTTGTGTTTATCCATTACATTAAGGATTTTAATTTATGTTCTGGAATAGGAGAAATATTCTTTAGAAATTTATGCCTTCAAGTGATAGTGTTATAAACACACATGCATGTGCTAACTCAATTTTATTTAAGAGTTTACATATGCTGTAATATAAATCAAGCACTTGTATTCATTTACTCAAATAATTTTATTTCATATTAAAATATGAAAATAAAACGTAAGTAATTATGTAAATTATAAAACAAATGAATTTGATATTAAGATTGTTATTCTTATCATTGGCATATTGTTTAGAATTTGTATTTTCATGTAGATTTGTAAGGATTAAAGTATGACTGTTTTCTCTTATCTACTATTTTCCTATACTCTAACTATACTAAATGTAAATCAGAAGCAAAGATTTTATAACTGGATAGCTTTCCTAAACACCGCCCCACATTGTATGTGTGTGTTTGTGTGTGCATACAAAAGAAGTGAAAGAGACTCATAAAATAAATATATATCTTAATCTACTCACTTGCTATATAAATCAGATGTTAGATATGTATAAATAATATACAATAATACCCAAAATACAATTGTTTAATTATTAACATAACTACGTGGAATTATTTTATTAAATAATTAACAATCAAATGATATAATAATTGCATAATTTCTAGTACATGAACTCAGCAGACCTATGATTAAGGACATTCTAGTTATGACTATTCTGTCTTTTAGTAAGACATAGGTTATATAGAAGCTAATTATCCAATGTGTCCTTTAGTCTTGTGATTTGAGGGATTTTTGTCTGTTTCTTGCAAGTCATGACAATATGGTTTCATACATCATATTGAGATACATGATGTATCACAAATCTGTCCAGCTCAGATCAGCTCTGAAAAATGATCTTAATCCAGTATTGTATTTACATTTGTGACTAGAATGTTATTAAAGAGACAACTGAATCCATAAAAAATGTTTTTGCGTTAAAAAAAAAAAAAGAACCAAAAAGATATTGTCTGTTACCAAATATTTCTTTGGATCAATATTTAATCAAAATTTATTTGAAAGATAATTAAGAACTAATTGGAAAACATTCATTTCAATTTTCAAACATTATTGTCTATTCTATGAAAGAAAGTAGCGTGTGCTTTTATTCCCCACTGTCTCCAAAGAAGACTAGTCTTTGGGATGAAAATTTAGCTGTTATATGAGACTTATCATTCATAACAATGGCTTTGAGGGTCTTGGCTATAATTTGTTTAAGATTTTTTTCTTTTTTTTTTTTTTGTGCTGTGGAAACAAAGTAGTTTGTTGTCTTTATTAGAGGATATATTTGAGTGGTCTGTGTTCATGGAAGCAGTGCAGGTTTGGCATAAAGCATTTAACTTGCAGGTTGATGATAGCTGGATTCAGAAAGTTAAGGTAGAGCAGAAAGTGACATCAGCCACATAAGTGTGGGCATTGTCAGGTGTGACAGCAGGGTTGTGGAGTTGCTATACCAAACCTTCAACTCTGATTTTAGTTCCTCTTTTTGTAATTAGACTAATCATTTATTGATTTAAAACACACAATATGTACTTTTTAGTACCCCAACTTGTTAAAGCTTATGTTTAAAGGCTACTGCTGTTGTGGTTTATTTATTAAAGCAGTTACAGACTAGCACAAGGCAAAGTTTAACAAAATTAAAAAAAAAATCCACTGTTTTTATCAAAAGGCTAAATAAAGAAACCCCTGAACATTTTTATTTACCAGTTCAAAAATCTAAACTACAGTTAAAATGAAATGACTGAACATTTAAAACTTAACAACTGACCATATTGAAAACAAAATAATTTCAATTAGATATGTAGCCTTTCCATTTCAAAATTAAAGCATTGTTTAAATATATAATTTAAGTGAATTTAACATGAAGAGTAACATTAAATGAAATAATTATTTTATAAAATATCGACAAGTTTATTAAAGAAACATATCTATAAAATAGGGGTTAAGTCACCAATCCATATCTAAAATTTACTGTCTTGTTCTTAGAAATAGAATTGCTTTTACCAGATCCACCTTTGTAGAAACTTTTAGCCCTCTGGCATTCAAATTACTCTGTAATGCTTATTTATTCACATTGTTTTGAATTAATCATCCATTATCTTGTACTTTTGAGATTTCCATGATGTAATTATTATTTTTAGAATGACATTGTTGGGTAGATGTGAAAGGCTAGATCTTGCTGGTTTGAACATCAAGAATTTTTGGGCTGGATATGGCAGAATTTTTGGGCCAGATATAGCAGTTTGAATACTAAAAGGTTAAATCTAATATATTTTTCAATGCAGTAAATAGTACAATTATTGTGAAATTGGAAATTTTTAACATGTTAGATATATCATTGGAGTGAGTACATTTTTTATGAACTCTAACTTTAGTAACCCAGTAACTACTTCCAAATCTAACTCAACAATCCTGAATGACAGTATGTAGATTGTTGAGGTGGGGGACTTGACCAAACCCTGCAATAGAGTTGAGTGTTGAGCAGAAAGAACAGAACAGCATGTTGTGATGTGATCTGACAGGAAGCTTCTAATGGAAGAGATGGGATAAAGATAATTGCGTTATAATTTAAAGCAGTAGAATGGTCATCTTAGAGTGGTCATCTCCATGTTACAAATATGATCCTAAAAGAGATTTTTGAATTAATCTTGACTATAAAATAAGGACCTGTAACTTTTGCATAAGGTTACAAATTTTGTAAGGAGGGGATGAAGTTAATTAAATTAATGCAGAACCTGACTAGTACATATTTTGTAGATGATTAAAGACAAATCCAGCTGGATTTCAGTTCATTATGTAAAGGGATGTAGTGAAATACTGCAAGGTATTTAACTGGCACCCTACCGTTTCTTCCACTCCACCTCCATAACCTTTAATAGAATAATGGTTGGCTATTTCTAGATTAATTTTTCCGATAAGAATATTTTAATGTATTTATATCATTCTGAATTTAATCAGATTATTCACTCTCTCACATATGCTCTTTAAAGGAAGCATTTGCAAGATAGTTACTACTTAATGTAGTATGTTGAAATAAAAATCAAATGGATTTAATTGTTTATACCAATTAAATAGTAAAAACAAAAAAAAAAAAAAGTAAATCCACAAAGTTGGAAAAGCTTGAAGGAAAAATACTAAAATGTTGTTATAATCAATTTCTTAGTAATGTGTGCTTATTTATGAGAGTATAATTAAAAGACAATTTTATAAATTCAAGTATTCAGGTTTATTATGTTTATCGATATGGATTTTATCAACATAGTCAATGTTTGCAGTTTTTGTGATGTTACAACACATCTACAAAGTTTACATTTCACATTTACAGTCGTTTTCTCCTGGTTTAAAAAGAAATTTTTAAAAATGTTTTTTTTTACTTGTTTTGAGACTTATTTGCTGATAATGTAAGACCTGGAGGAAAATTAAAAGTTTTTCTGGAATGTATCACAAACAAATTCCAAATCCCAGTCTTCAGTGATGTAGCTGTGCTGGAAATAACAACAAATTTCATTTTCTCTCTTTCTCTCTCTTTCTCTCTTTCTCTCTCTCTCTCTCTCTCTCTCTCTCACACAAATAAATATGTGTTTTCCTGCTAATCTGATTTAGCCTCTTTTGTCTTCCTTTAGTATATTGCTTCTAATTTGTGTGTGTGTGTGTGTGGAGAGATAGAGAGAGATTTTGAAATTTAAAGAAATATTTTGTAAAAAGAAAACTGTTACTGTTTAAAATCAAAATAGTGAAACATTTAAGAGATAAATTCAGCCAGCAGTCAAGATGCCTGGTCATTTCTAAAAATATTTTGCTCTTAATCATTTTAAAACACACAACTGATTGCTTAATTTTGTTTGTACTTTGTCTAAAATACGGTCTTTTTCTTCTTCTTCTTCTTCTTCTTCTTCTTCTTCTTCTTCCACTTCTTCTTCCACTTCTTCTTCCACTTCTTCTTCCACTTCTTCTTCCACTTCTTCTTCCACTTCTTCTTCCACTTCTTCTTCTTCTTCTTCTTCTTCCACTTCTT
>NC_068981.1:191763515-191800209 GCF_001194135.2 Octopus bimaculoides
CCACTTCTTCTTCTTCTTCTTCTTCTTCTTCTTCTTCTTCTTCTTCTTCTTCTTCTTCTTCTTCTTCTTCTTCTTCTTCCTCCACTTCTTCTTCTTCTTCTTCTTCTTCACAGCTGGGAAAGATGCTGGCTTCACCCTTCATTGAAAACTTTTGTAATTGACTTACATATACATGCGTGCTATTATATACAATTGTATCACATGCAAAATATATCATGTACAGATATATATAATTTTTAATGTATCTGAGGAGGTGAGCCATTACTTATAATTCCATATGAAATAGTTTTGTTTGACAGAGATAGTAGGGTCAAGCAGTGATTAATATGAAAATTAGGTAGTGCTTGGTGGGATCCTATGAGAAAGAAATGAGTTCTCTCAATGTGTCATTGCATCAGTTAACTAAATGAAGTGCAACTAATGTTTGATACTGGCTCTAGAGAAATATACTGTATGAATTGTGAGGTGCAGAAAGACAGGTGCAGCTGGTAGGTTTGAGAGTAGTAGTAGTGCAGCAAAGGGAATATAGCCCATGAGATATAAAGTGAACAAAGACTACAGCTTGGTAATGAGCCAGGGTATGAGGATTTTCAGTGATCGAAAGTTTATTAATCAAGCAGTTGGTTATGTTAAATATGGGCTCAATAGGGAGTAGTGATTGATTTTAAGTGGTGTTACTGCTTCTGTCATGGACTGATATCACAATCCTTACAGTGGTGGTCTTGTGGAACATAGAGCAAAGTGAACTAGACTGTTGAGAGACATCTGTAGACTCCTCATCTTGTTGATCAATACCCTATTCACTCAGATATCTGAAGCTCTTTGATGTAAGGCATTAATGATCAATGTTATTAGACATACAAGAAGAGTATTTTGACATGTGGCATGCTATTGATGAATATCAGTTGCTGTTAGGTCTACGTTATTTGCTCTGAAGAAAAATAAACTTTGGATAATGTTAAAGGTATGAGGTTTTCAGGAGATTATTTCAGCCAGCTTATCATTCATAAATCTGAATTGCAGTGGTTTGGTATATGGGTATTTGTGTCTGTATGTAATTGAGAAAATATATTGCGTCAGGTCTCTTTGCATAATCTCTTTGGCTGTTGTGTTCCGTCTACATTGTTTACATAGGATCTAATTATGTAGTACTTTTGTAGTATTTTGTTCTGTTCTGATATACACAGCTTAATTTTAACAACTTTAAAAAAAAGAAAAAAGCTGACATCTCCAGCTGTTGATTGAAAGAGTTAGCTTTTTCAGTCAACAGATGATCAAGTATCATTGAACCCCAAAATACTGAGTCAGCTTCAAGACTATACTGCTGATATGGTGAATCAGTATTAATGTACAGGTGGTTTTTATTGTGGTCATAGTGAATCAAATATTGTGGAATGATCCTACCAGCTAGTTAGGAACTTGTATGTTTGAATGTGGATATCTTTCATTTTCTCTTTTACACATCAGTCTTAACGTCCATAAAACTTAGATATGTTTCGACCAAAGATTGGTCCAGGCCATGTCTAACTTAAAAGCACCACCTGATAGGATTATCTAAATCCTTTTTCCAGTCAAGTTTTGTTTATGGTCCATTCAAGTAGTGAGTTCTTATTGAGTGAGTCATCCAGATATGGGTGGCTTATCTGGTATTCCTTGAAGAAATCTGTCTAGACTCCATTTAAAGCTGATAGGATCGTATATTGGATTTTTGGATGACATTCTATACTATAACCACAGGTCATCCAATACCAAACTTGTTAAACAGAAACTGAAGCTGCCTGTACATTACTGTGTCAAGTTTGTATTTTCTCTCATCTTTACATGTGTTTGCTGACTGTAAGCAACAATACAGGCAGTGTCCTTTGCTTGTAGTCCAGTGTAGAAACCATGTCTAGGCCTCTAGACATGTCTTCACTTGTGTGATTTTTGCTGATAAATGGCTTATTCAAATGGGATTGTAATTTTCCACTTCACCACATAACCATGTCTGCACTGTTTGTTGTTTCATGAACTAAGTGATTATTATCTTTCTTGGAAACAGGAATGTGTTGGTAAGTGATTTTCTACACCTGGATGTAGGTGTAGAGAAAATTGCTATTTTGTTTGTTTGACCCATGCAAGCATAGAAATCATCCAGACTCCAACTATCTGTGGTGGCTTGGTTTCTACAGCTGGATGCCCTTCCTAATGCCAACCACTTTACAGAGTGTGTGGGTGCTTTTTATGTGCCACCGGCATGGGTGCATTTACACAGCACCAGAATGAGTGCGTTTTTATGTGGCACTGGCACCTGCAAAGGACAACTTGTATGTATGGATGACAGTGATTTTACTTAGTTTGACATATCTTAAGTACAACAAATCACCACAAATAAGGGTGGTAAAACAAACACATACGCATGTTAAAATACACACACACACACACACATATGCATGCACATGGATGTTAAAATGTACACACACACACACTCACATGTGTTAAGACACACACTCACAGGGATGTTAAAATACACACACCTTATCATCATTTACACCCTGTGTCACTTTTTGGCATGGGTTGAATGGTTTGACAGGATCTGATGTGTCCAAAGACTGTATTGTGCTTCAACGTTTTGGTATGGTTTCCATAGTTGGATGCCAGCTATTTCCCAGCATGAACTGAGTGCTTTTTTCATGCCACTTGCACTGGAAAGGTGGGGTCAGCTTCATGCTTGTGGATGAGGGAATTGAACTGTGAGAAGTGGTGGGGCAGTGCAGGTTCTTGTAGAGGTTCTGCATGGTTACTCACATCTTGTAGGGGAAGTGGAGAGAAAGAGAAAGTAAACAGTAGGAGCTGCAAGAGATAAACAATGGTAATGAGATGCGTATGTGGCACCACAAGGCACAAGGTGATTTGAAGATTGTATGGGAAGTAGAATGAGTGGATGGGCAGACAGATTGCCAGAATGGGTAGGGTTGAAGAGCTGACAAGCAAGAAGTTATGAGTTGGGAAAGTTAGAGGGATGCTGAAGAGAGTGAAGGTGGGGTGGCAAGCAGCAAGAATAGTAAAGATGATTGATGGGGGCATAAGAGAGAGGAACAACATGGCTGGTAGTCTACAGAGAGAGAAGAGGCAGGCCTAATGCATGGAAAGTGTGGTAAGTTACTGTAACATGGGTGAAGAGTATAATATAGAGCACTTTCAGAACTGTTTTGCTGAGGATAGCAAGTCTCATATCGTTAGAGATCCTAATCCTTTGTCGTCTCTGTCAGGCTTAGGGTCCTGAAGTCTTCCTTAACCACTTCATCCCATGGGTCTCCCTCTTCCACAAGTTCTGGCTACCTTTAGCAATCAGTGCATCCTTATTCAGCTGTGCTTGTCCATATGCATCACATGTCCGTACCAACACAGTCTTCTTTCTTGCACACAACATCTGATCCCTCTGATGTCCAGTTTTCACTCAGCATATTTGTATTTATTCTTTCTTGTCCATTCACATTACACATCCATCAGAATGTGCTTGCCACATTTCTTTCTAGTCTTCTCAAGTCCTCTGCATTCATACAGTCTGTCCTTCCCTCTTAGGGGAAAAAAAAAATCTTTGTTTGCAGAGGTAGTAGTTCTCTGAACTCTATCCAACCAGTCCTCACTCTAACTACTATATTTTCAGAGCAGTCACCTCCCTTGCTAATTACACCTCCTATGTAACAAAATCTATTAGCTACTTCAGTGAGCCATCTGGACATTTAAGAGACTCAATTACTGCTGTGTTTGTACAAACTACTCCTTGTGTCTACCTCATATGAAATTTATATTTTTGGATAGTCTGCCAAGATTCCATCACATCTCTTGTATGTCCATAGCTTACATTGAGTACAGTGTATGGAGTTTATATCTACTCCTTTTCTGCATATCAAGAGAGGCCATTTCCTTGAAGGTACCAGGATCCTGTCTTTTTTTTCATTTACTAAAACCTACGTTTTTACTAAGTTTACCGTAAGGCCTTTCAATTCCAGGTTTAGTTTCCATGCCTGGAATTTCTTTAATTCCCTTATGGATTCAGCTTTGAGAACTAGATCATCAGCATATAGGAATAACCTCCACTGTGATGGCTTGTAGGACTATGTTGTACACAGCTTGAACCACCTGCACAAGCCATTTATCTACTTTTTTTCGTCGGTGACTACTGGATTACTGAATATGGTACCCTGTCAATTGCTTCCTCCAAATCAATGAAAACCCAGGTATAGTACTTTATTCATAGCCAGGTATTGCACTAGGAAGATTGCATCTGTGGTGCCTCTTCCAGGGACAAAGTCAAACTGCATTTCATCCATGTCTACTCTACCAAGGATCATTTGGGCTATGACTTTCTCCATGACTTTCACAACTTGATTTAGAAGTTTGATTCCCCTATCGTTGCTTCTCTCTATGGCATTATCTTTGCCTTTATCGCAATTTTTGATGATATTACTATGTCAGTCATTGGGTACGACACTCTCCTGAATGACTTGATCAACTATCCAGGTGATAATCTTGAATCTCACTTTCCAGTTATTTTAAACATGTTTATAACTATCACCAGTGGACCCTCAGCCTTCCCTCTCTTCGACCACAACATTCAAATTTTTTTCTCTGTGTTTTTCTCCTTGTTTTTCTCCTTATTCTTTCTGTTGAAGAGCGTAGCTCAAAATGTTAAAAGACTTTCTCTATTCCTGAGCGTTAAACTAATACATCCTTTTGTTGTTTACACCACCTGTCCTCGTCTGTTGTTGTTTTTTTCGTAAATTCTCCCATATATATATATAAAGAAAAATGACCTATAATAATCAAGCAATAATAAATTTATATCTAATGGAACAGAGTATTAGGGAACATAAATATGAAAAAGAAAAAACGTACTTTTCATTAACTGTTTAGAAGAAATGAAGTAAAGAATATTATAATGCTTCTGTTTTAAATGGTTGAACCAACTTTAAAATGCATTAATGCTTAGCAACATGAATCTTCTATTCAGATATTAGACCTTTTAGTGACTGTTGTTCATATACCACTCCAGCATTCTAGATTATTGGCACAAAATAGATGTAAGCCTATTTTCTTGTTGCAATCTAACTTAATTTATGTAATTATAATTCTGTGTGCACCATTGTGCTTTATATCCATTCTTAGTTCTATTATGATTTCTTCTGTTGTGACTGTTACATGTCTAATCAAGACATAGCTTTCATCCTATACAGAGCTTTCTTGAAAACAAAAGAGAACTCTCTTTGTATATCATACTACAATAATGACCAATGTTGGTTGCAATTAATTCTAGTGTTGTGTTCTAGATACAGTCTAGACCCCATTCATATAGGAACATAGATCAAAGTAGTTCTTATGAAGTATGCCACTGCCACCACTATTATGACAGTCATCATCCTTATCATCATTGTCATTGTCATCATGTTATTATTGCTGTCCTCATTCTATGTCCTCACTCATCATTGTCAGCAGGTGGACATATTAAAAAGTGTCTCTGTACATAAAGTTCAAGGAAAAATAAAAAAAGTACACTAGTGAGTCATAGACTGTCTGCTGACATCAGGTGTCATATACCACACTCTTAACCACTGTCAGTATTACCTCCTCCACTTCTGCCTGTCTATGAGAATTGCAGATCTCTATTCAGATAGCTATATAAAACACATCATGGATTTAATGGTCTAGTTATGTGTGTCTTACACTTCACACACACTATGTGGAAAATAAAATGGTATATTTTAGAAGTGATTATATTTGAAAGAAATTTGTGGCCTGTATATTGCTTTTATTTTTATTATAAAGATAAAATATTTTTGTCAAGCGTGCAATGTCAGGTTTTTCAAGTGAAGAAAATAATGGAAAGTATATATTTGTCCATAAGTTATTTTAGAATTATTGCCCATGCCCCTGTGTTGAGTATATGTCTAGCTGTGTAGTTAAGTTCACTTTGCAACCTCCTAGTTCTGGGCTCAGCATCAAGAAGTGCATTGCGCTGGAGACAATGCCCTCAGCACACTCTTTTGGTAATAGGGAGAGTGCAGGCATCAGTCTTAGAACTGAAGCCAAAAATGACATTGTACAAGCACCAGTTCTGGAGATCTGTAGCTTTCAATACAAAATGACATAGATCATGATGATTTGTCTAACCTATGCCAGCATGGAAAGCAGACATAAAATGATGATATGTTTGGAAATAATTGTAAATACATGATTTTAAAAAAATAATTACTTGTTTCTAGAAATATACAACATTAGTTACTAAAAGTTACTTTAAATATAGAATAGTGAGACCTGTTGTTGTTTAACTCCAGATCAATTCTCAACAGTAGGCTTATGACGAAAGGTGTTCTAGTATTGACCATCCTAACTCTTAGTATGTATATCTGGAACTACATTGTTCTGTGTAACCTTCATTTAAAATGGTGTTGGAGAGTGCTCTGAGGATAATTTGGCTACTATACTTAGTGACTACACAAGAATGCCTTTGATATTTGATATGGTTGGTCATGTGTTTCAGAAGCTTGGCATCAGATTTGAATTTAATGTTATTTCTATTGCATATGAAATTAAATAAAACCTCTACAGGAATATATAATTATTGATTTAAAATTTTGGCACAAGGCCAGCAAGTTTTGGGAAGAGGTTAAGTCAATTACATTGACCGCAGTTCTCAACTGGTACTTATTTTATTGACCCGGGAAGGATGAAAAGCAAAGTCAAGCTTGGCAGAATTTGAACTCAGAACGTTAAGATGGATGAAATGCCACTAAGCATTTTGCCCACTGTGCTAATGATTCTGCCAGGTCACAGGAATACATAATTATTGATTAGTTATAACCAGTTAGAAATTTCCTAAACCAAAGAAAATTATTTCTTTTTGTATTTTCATACAGTACCTAAAAGTCTTAAAATTGAAGGACTATCTATCAATGATGATGTTGATTATTCATATATGTGTGTGTATGTATGTATGATCTTGGAAATTTAAGGACTGAATTTTGAAAAAATTCATAAACCTATGAATTGTGATGCTGCAGTGTGAAAAATTCAACTGTTGTGTCTCATAGCTTCTGTTTAGAGGCTGAGGCTGTTGCTATGTGAACTAAAATGTCACTTGATTGTAGTCCAAATGTGTCAACTGTAATTTATATAGTCATAACCATTGATGTGCTGTTGCTCAGCTGAGGTAAGTGAAGTTAGTTAATAGTGTTTTATTGACTGTGCTGCAGTTTGAATGATTAAATTACAGGAGTAAGTTTCATTGCACTTACTGTACCACTTTATTACCACAACATTCATTACTGATTAATGAATTTGAGCTCAAAGGAATTATCTCTAGAGCTTACAACTTCACATTTCTAATTAATATATAGGTATGTATGTACATATATATTAGAGAGAGAGCTGTTTGACATTTTAATCGTTTCGATACATGAAATAGTATAGTTTGATCAGTTACACATTTTCATAGTTGTTAACTAATATTTATTTTAGTAGATTCAATAAACCTTTATCCTTATTAAATTCTCTGTCACGATAGTCTTTGCTAATTATCACAGTTCTTAAGTAATAACTCTGTCTTTGGATTTAGCAATGTGTTAGGAATCTGGAATTTTATATACCATGATCAAATCAGAAAGTAGTTCTCCAATACAATTTGCAATCATTCCAAGGCCAAAGTACAGATGAACTATTTAAGACATGCCACATTTGGTTTTAATATAATGGAGATGTTTGCTTTTCAGTGAAGATTTTTTTATATCTCATGGTGTAGTAAGAGCATGACAGCCACAAATTTGACCTTTTCCAGCACCTTTGAGACTGGTGGAGGAAAGTGAGGCATAAAACATGACTCAGATGCTTGCATCTAAAGGCCAAGCGTTAGTATTACACTGAAGGATAGAAAAAAGTCTACTACTAAAGTCCATCTGATAGTTCCCAGTAGAATTTCTACCTTCTCAATTCCACTTACAAGGCTTGCATCAACCCAAGGCTACAAAAGAAGGTACATGGTCAAGGTACCATATTGTGCATTGAATTCAGAACCACATGATGGAAGACCTTAACTGCATAGTCATGTCTTAGATGATTGAAAAAGAATAGCCCTAATAAGTTTTTAAATCTCTTTCCTGCCTCCTTATGCTCTTTCATTTTAGCATAAGTTACATGAATATATTATTGAGGCATTGTTTTACTTTTCAAGTAATGGAGATCCCTTATTCCACACATCAACAAAGGTGCAAAGCCAGTGGATGAGCCACTAGCACTAGAAATGACAGCAATGTAATTGGCATTTAGGAGAACTGCAAAGACTCACACACACACACACACGCACGCACGCACGCACGCACGCACGCACGCACACACACACACACACACACACACACACACACACACACACACACACACACACGTTTATATGTGTGTGTGTGTGTGTGTGTGTGTGAGAGAGAGAGAGAGAGAGAAAGACTTCTTTGTGTTTCTCTACCTAATCCTCTCAAAATGCTTTGGTAAGCCCAAGGCTATAGTACAAGATACTTGTCCAAGGTGCTGTGCAGTGAGAATGAACTTTTAAACCACACACCCATACTTATGCATTTTTTAAAGGCTATCTGATACCTTTTAATGCTTGTCTACATGATTACTGATACCATATTAGCATTTCCAAAACTTCTTTCTAATTGAACATTAGTTTGAATGGATATTGGTATAAAAGAAAAATATTTTTCTTTGTCAAACATGAAGTTTTAAATTTAAGTTTTATTTTCCTTTAAAGAAGAATGGCTTCTTAAATTGGCAACAAATATTTAGAGTAGTGGAGGTTTTGATTCCCCGTGTGTTATCATCATTTTAACTTCCATTTTTCTATGCTTGCATGGGTCAGATAGAATTCATTGAAGTATATTTTCTATAGCTGGATGTCGTTCCTGTAGCTAACCCTCACTTGTTTCCAAGCAAGATATTTCCCCATGGCCAGATGTTTTCACTATATTGAAAATATGTGATACTGCTTCTATGATGGTGACGATCATTTTACAAATATGATGTCAGGACAAGGAGATGTAAATGCATGTGCACACACACACACACACACACACACACACACACACTTAGTGAGATTTAAACTCCTTATAGAAAGACTACTTGGCACAGGCATGGCTGTGTGGTAAGAAATTTGCTTCCCAACCACGTGGTTTCAGGTTCAGTCCCACTGCATGATACCTTAGGCAAGTGTCTTCTACTATAGCCTTGGGCAAACCAAACCTTGTGAGTGGATTTGGTAGACAGAAACTGAAAGTCCATTGCTTGTCTTTTTGTGTCTGTGTTTGTCCCCCCACCTTCACTTGACAGCCAGTGTTGGCTTGTTTAGATACCTGTAACTTAGCAGTTTGGCAAAAAAGAGACTGATAGAATAAATGCCAGGCTTTAAAAAAAAAATCCTGAGATTAATTCCGAGTAAAAAAATTCTTCAAGGCAGTGCCCCAGTATGGCTACAGTTTAATGATTGAAACAAGTAAAAGATAACTAAATAGCTTAGAATCAATTGTTCTCTACTATCTGGAAACAAGTATAGCTATCACTTGTATGCAAATATAACCTGATGGTTTGTACCATGCTTTTATTAATGGTTTTAGGTGCCGATGTAGTCATGAACAGATATAGCTACCTTGGTCTTCCCACCTTTGACAAAGTGGAACATCTAGGATGTGACAGCTGGAGGGAGATAGAGCTACACCAGCACTCTACTGAGTAGACTGGAGCAACATGAAATGGAGTGAGTGCCTTGCTCAAGGACACACTGTGTTGCCTGGCTCAGGAATTGAACTCCTGACCTTATGATTGAGCCCAACACCTTGACTACTATCTACCATTTTTTTAAAAGAATAATTGCACATAATCCAACTTGTATTATTGATGTCCAGTGGATCAATATTTATTTCAATGGTGAACATCTGAGATGTATAATGACTGAACTGCTTTCGAATTGTTAGTTACATAACTTACCTTTAAATCATATTAGGCAGATACAATTCTTATTCCCAGAACATGAATACTGGGGCACTGCCTTGAAGAATTTTTTACTCAAATTAATCTCAGGATTTTTTTTTTAAAGCCTAGTATTTATTCTCTGTCTCTTTTTGCCAAACTACAATAACTGAAAATTCTTTACATTTCCACTAGTGTCGTTACTGATATGTACACCACTATTGACATTTGCATAGGTGCACATGTTGTAATTGGCACAAATATATTAATTTTCTTAATGAAAAGTGTTTTAATTTAAAATCAAATTTATATTGAATTTATTTGACAATTAAGAAAAGCTCAGTCACTAAATAATGATTAGCATCTAAATGCTACTCAACAATCATTAATAAATTCCTGGGTAAAAAAAAAAAAGAATGAAAATTAAATAATATAGTTGCAGTTATTGAATTTGTTGTAAAATAACTGATTCAGCTGGAAAGAATTCAATGTTTAAAAGTTCATTGATGACAAACCCACTGGTTGAAAGTTAACTAAAAAGGCAAAGATATTGTAGCAATGGGGGTATGTGACACATTGTCTCAACTGACTATGCATACCAACTCCTTATAACATTGAAGGGAGAGGATACTCATAGTTTTTCCAGGGCTCCTCACCACTGAATAGTATGACACATTTTCGAATGAATGAATGTTAATTCTCCCCTCCCCCCACTTCTGTCGTTTACCACATTTCTGTCACTAACACTTTTGATATTTGTCACTGCTTCTCCCTGCAGTTACTGCTAAATTATTTTCTCTTTGAATATATTTTGAACTATAAATTATTTTTCTCTGTTAGGAGATACAGATAAAAGGTAAATTTTGAAAAGTTGTATTTTATTTTGATAGCAAATATTACTGTGTCTCACCTTTTGAAACCATTGACTCACAACTGATAATAAGGTTTATAAGTTTGTAATTATGCAATCTGGAAAGTTTGATATCAATACCAGGATGTACACAACATTACTTCGAGGTAGGTTTTCAAATCAGTAGTCCAAATAGCTATTCAAATTTGTTTCATTATATCCCAGTTTTCATATTCTTTCTATTTCATGTATTTGGTAATATTAGTTTCTTTTTATTCCGAGAATTTCTTGGTTACTTTCAATCTAAAAGGAATTATTTTTAATGAATTAAAAAAAAAAAGAACAAACCAGTGATGAAAACAAAATTTCTAATGTGGTTGTTATGTATAAATAATTTTTTCTGTTACTGTATTAAGAAAGAATACTAATTGTACATAGAAGTAATTTGATATTAAATATCTATTTAGTACTTTTCATTATTCACTAAATTGTTAATGTGATCATTTTGGATCTGGGTATCATAATTATTTTGGTTCTATATTTTATGAACCCATTTAAAGAGTACATTGTACTTAGATTACCAAAAGTTTTTTTTTAAATGTTCAAAAACAAAAAACTTTGCCATTATATATTTTCTTACATTTTACCTGTAAGTTTATTTTGAGAAAAACAAAGGTGGAAGATATGAAAATACAGATTTCTCTTGCAATTCATTTGTTTCTATATATGAGCAAACAATCTGATAACAAATAGATATTATCTTTAGTTTCACAGATAAAATAAATCAGAATTCATGGAAAACATTGCATTATCATTATGTATAATTTGTATGCAAAATAAAACTAATGATGATTTTGAGTTATTTAAAGCATATGTAATGAAATTCTAAGTTAGTCATGTTTAGTATATAAGAAAAAATTACCTGAGCCACAAAAAAAAAAATTGGCCCAGTACATCCTATAAAGTGGTTGATGTTAGGAAGAGCTTGACATAGTTGTCTGGTTGTTGTCAACCCATCTAACCCATGCCAGCTTAGTGGATAGATGTTAAATGAGGACAATGCTAATGTTAGATGATCCTGGGTTTGATCCGACTGTGCTGCACTTTGTGTAAGTGTCTTCCATTATATAGCGTCAAGTTGATCAGTACCTTCTGTGGAAGTCGGCAGCTAGAAACTGTGCAGGAGCTCTGTGTGTGTGTGCATGCGTGCATGTGCCCTTGTCCTCTCACGAAGCAGTTTGCAATAAAATAAGTACCAAACTGAAATAAGCTGTAGGATTGTTATGATTGGCTAAAACCTTGTACCCCAATATAGCAAAAGAAAATATAATGATATGATTGTTTTAAAGATAATTACTGCTTTGTTAGTTTCTGAAAAAAAAAAGAAATTAAATTTGGAAGATTTATTTAAATGATCTCTGTTAGTCTGAATAGAGGGCCACCCATTATGTGGTGGTAAGTTCTTGTTGGATTAACTAGAATATTTTTGTCTAGTCTTGATATTTCAAAGAAAAGCATTAATATCAGAATTAACAATGCTCTTTTTTTTTCTCTCATAACTCACAGGCTCACTGACTAATTTAGAAATCAATAGTCATTTATCTTGATTAATAAAATATAAAAAAAGCAACTTTTAAAATGAAAATAATGTGATGTTAATTTTGAAAAATTATCCAATGTTAATTTTTAACATGTTCTAAAGGAGATATTCACCACAAGTGCAACTTTTCCTATGATAATATGAGAAATGGATGTAATAAGATATAATTCCCTTGTAAGTCATGATGGCTCACTTAGAGCAGAAGGGAGTGTGGGGATAGAGTGAATGAAATTGGTGTCATTTTATGTGAAACTTGAAAATGTGAGTGGTGAAACTGTATGACAATAGGGAGGTTGTATTAAACTGGGGCAGTTCTCTGAATGTAGAGATTTGTGCTTGTAATATTTCATGTAGGGCTTAAGAAGACAGACATTCAGATACACATGAACATGTACTTAGACGCCACACACACACACACACACACGCACGCACAAATGATAAAGAGGGAAACAGACTCTTTTCAAAGGGTGTGTATGACATGTTTAGAAAAATAAGTTGTTTGCAAATATTCTACAGATTGTTTTTCTGCTTTCTCATAGTCATTATCATCAGCAATTAATCAATTAATTTAATCTTAATTATTCTTACTGTTACACAATTCTCACAGTAAGCAAAGATAGAATTGTAAATATTTATAAATATTTTACATTAGTTATTGAAATATTAATCAATATTGCAATAAATAAAATTTCTCTCTCTCTTTGGCCATGATGAAATAGGTTGAACATGCATATATATCATCATCGTTTAACATCCGTTTTCCATGCTGGCATGGGTTGGACAGTTTGACTGAGGTCTGGAGAGCTGGCGGCTGCATCAGGCTCCAATCTGATCTGGCAATGTTTCTACAGTTGGATGCCCTTCCTAACGCCAAATACTCCGAGAGTGTAGTAGGTGCTTTTTATGTGCCACCAGCACAGGAGCCAGTCAGGTGGGCTGGGCATCAATCATGTTCAGATAGTGCTTTTTATGTGCCACCAGCATGGGAGCTAGTCAGCGGGTACTGATGTCGGCCATGTTCAGCTGGTGCCTTATGGGAGCCAGTCAGGGGTACTGGCATCGATCACATTCAGATAGTGCTTTTTACATGCCACCGGCACAGGAGCTAGTCATGTATATGTGTGTGTGTGTGTGAACTGTAAGTTTATTTCATGACTTGAGTTTTGCATCACTCATATTCAACATACATATATCAAGCATTCTTCTCTCTCATTCATCTGACATCAATCATTGTGTGTGTGTAAATGCAAGGGCAGCTGAGTGATTGAGAATTTTGCTGTGTAACCATGAGGTCTTGCATTCAATGCCACTGTATGGTATTTTGGGCAAGTGTCTTTTACCAGAGCTCAGTCAGTTTAAAGCCTTCCTAGTAACATTGTGTCAACAAAAATTGTGGAAGCCTTTCTGAAGGATTGTATCAACCTTGTCGCACATTCTCACAGTAATTCTGTCTGAGTATTATGTGAAAGGCAAATGTCTGTCAAATACTCAGCCACCTGTACTATTATACAATGTGTAGGCACTTCAGTTGTTTGAACATCTGGAGTATTTGTTGAAACCAGCAAAGGACCGTTTTACATTTTCTAAACACACACACACACATTCAGTCTCTTGTACAGGGTAATTTAAAAGTCCCTTTAGCATTGAAACGATATATAAATTTTGATTTTCCTTTTGTTACAATTTTGATGTCAATATTTTTTGATGGAGTTCACCAACGATTGTTTCTCAGCCTCCTCTTGTTTACCATGGTCCTCCAAGCCATAGTCCAGTGCTTGTATGTTTCATTTGGCTCAGGCTTTACAGCTGGATGCTCTTTCTATCACCAACCACTTTATGAAGTGTACGGGACGCATTTTCTTTTTACTCCAGTACTGGTGACTTGGAATAGTCCTCAGTGAATCAGGACTGTTGGGACCTTACAGCTCCTTGCTTTCTCTGCTCATCTACCAACAACTGTACAGGGTGCATCTTTCATGGCATCAGCACTAGAGAGGTTCTGATGATCACTCGTTCCTCTAAATGTGATATGATTTGGTTGCTTTCAGTTGTGTCACCAGCACTAGTGATAGGATGATAGGTGCCTTGAAAGGGTTCAGATTGTGTCCCTCTAACAGCATGCCTCCATTTGGAAATCTTTTCCATTAGTGTCTACTTACAAATTAGTAGCAGTCCTCAAATCAAAAGTAGTGTATTGATTTACTCTGGGGCCAGAAACAACTTAAACTTTACTTCCCCCAAAGTCCAAGTAGTTTTGAATGTATCCAGTGTTGTTAATGTTTTCTGTAGCCATATGTTTCTAAGATTTGTAGCATATTGATTAAATATTTTCTTAAAGTTTAACAGTTATTATACATCATTATTTAATCCTTTACTAGTTCAGTTACCTACACTGGAACATCACATCATTTATTATCTCTGCCTTAGTGAAGGCGGAGGTATTGTTTTCAGTTGTGCTTGTTTGTTTTGTTTGTTTGTTTGTTTGTGGACAAGATATCTCAAGAACTGCTGGATGGATTCAGATGAAAATTTCAGGGATGTTTGGCCTCGTGACTGGCATGAACTCATTAGATTTTGGGGTTGATCTTGTATCAGACAAGGATTCTGGATTATTTTTCCTGTTTTTTTACTTAATTTTTGAGAGCGGTTGGATTCATTTTCAGTATTCTCATTTGTGAGAGCAGTTGAGTTTATTTCAGATATTCTCATTTAAAAAACCATCTCTGGCTTATCATTGAGAGGATGTTGGTGTTGCCTTGGCAAAGGTTTACACTCTCTGAATGTTCTTGGTTACATTTGTTATAATCTAGATTAGATTTTATGACCCAATATGAAGATAACAGAAATGATCTTGAAAATACTATGTTTAATAAAATATAAATATTTTAATGTGAATCCCAAAATAATTGATCTTTTTGTCAATAGTGCAAAAATATAAAAATCTATAATTGAGGTAATTTCCTTAGAAATATTAATATTGGACAAACTGCTTCCAGAAATTCTAATTGGAATTAGGTTTGTTTTGACTATGTGCTGGCGTTCAAGAATTCTTTTTAATATAACTCGAGTGTTGCAAAGTAATTTGAATTAAAAAGTCAGACAATTTATACAACTTCCAATGTTCTGTTACATATTTTTTAAATACAGTTATTAGAGATCAGCTAAGTCTACATGGATTTTTCTAAATCTTATTGAGGAAATAATTACAGATGCATTATATGGATAAAAACTCATTAGTTTATGGCCTGTTTCATTTGGATGTTTGAATAACATTCTGAAATTCTACGTATGTTACATATACTTACACACTTGTCATATAGAACATATTACTGGTGTATGATTTACATAAGATTACAAAACACTGAAAACAATTTAAATAGTAGTAGGAATATAAAAATCTTGTTTGTAATGCTGGACTAATAGATTTGGGTGCAACCATGTCTGGCTATATGTAGACATATGAAAGGTAATTCTTTCTTTCAGTTTTTTCTTCTTTTTTCTTTTTTAAGAATGGAATATATGATGTGAGATGGGGCAGTGTATTGATTTCTAACACATTGCAAGTTAAGAAATAAAAAATTTTCTCATAAATGTAAAATATTTAAGGAAATTGGTATGAGGAATGAATGCCAACTATATAGTATGAAAGTATTTTTTTTATAGGGGTGATATATAGCTGAAGCGTTAAAAGTGGATTCTTTTGACTTGTATCTATGAAGTGAAATAGTTTTTTCTATTTTCAAGTGGCATCTATTATCAGACATGGTTACTTTGACATAATTGTACAGAGCTAAAGAGAGCTAAAGTGAGAAAAGACAAAAAACAAAACAAAAAACAAAAATTACTAAGATGGTCTAGCTAAGTGCCAGACAACTAATTTATAACTTTGACAGTGAGATAGAGATAAGTTTATTTTTGGGGGGGCAAACCCAGCTGGAAAATGCATTTCATTCATACATTTTTAGAAATTATATACCCACAATCTTTTTTTTATATTTTTCTGGGGAATTAAGATGTTTTGCATTTTTAAACTGTTTTAGACACATTTTTTTCTTTGCTAGCATGGGTGAGATGTTTCTTTCCTTTAAATTTGGATAGCTGCCTGTTTGAACTTGAATTTTTTTTTTTAATAACTAGATGTTACAATAATTGAAAGGTTAAGGTGTTCTGTATATCTTTACATATTAAGGTGTTCTGTATATCTTTACATATTACCAATTTTTAATCATTGTAAACAGGCTGTGTGCTTAAAAAGTTTGCTTCCTGTCCACATGGTTTTGGGTTCAGTCCTACTTTGCGGTACATTCAGAGGATGTCTTCTACTGTAGCCTTGAGCTGACCAAAGTCTTGCGAGTGGATTTGTTAGATGAAAACTAAAAGAAGCCTGTTGTGTGTGTGTGTGTGTCTCCTTCTCTTGACATTGCATGATAATTATGAATGTCACTGTCATACAAGTGGTGATGTTTCCAATCTTCTGTGAAAGCATGACTGGTCTTGGGAAAATATTACCTTGCATAGAACAGGTGATGGTTAGCAACAGGAAGAGCACCTGGCTACTGAAAATCTATCTCTGAATTCTGCAAGCATGGAAATATGGACATGAAAATAATGATGATATAAATAAACAATATTCAAATATTGTATTTAAGTAAGAAGGCAGTTCTCGTTTCAGTATAGATGTTATACTGCTCACATATATAAAACTCTGCACTCACAATCACCAAACATACGTCTCTCTTTTAACCTATTAACTTTATTAGGTCTCACCATACAGATCATGCATTATATGCTCCTTCCAGTCCTTTCTCTTCATTACTGCAGCCTCCTAGAATCTCTCTCCCCTCCCACACAAATTTTTAAACCATTCGAATTGAGCATCAATTCCATTAATTCAGTATTCTTAGAGAGTCTGAAAAAGTTACAATTACTGACCTTCTCCAACTATCTTGTAAGAGAAAAAAAAAGCATGACAATTTAAAACAACTTTGCTTACATAATGCTTGCTTTTTAACAATGTCTACACCCAATGTTCATATCTTGCCGCAAGTATCTTCCATCATACACTTAGCTTTGTGAGTGAGATTTGGTAGTCAGAAACTTTATGAAATCCCATCAGATGTGCATGTCATCATCGTGTGTATTGAAATTAGAATATGAGTAATATATTTCATTTTCCATGAGGAGAAACTTGACTGATGATGAGCCAATATCCTATAAAATTTCATTTTATAAGTCATTGCCTTTAGTAATTTCCTTCAAAATTTAACATGGAGACATTAAACCATGTAAATATCTGAAAAGTTGAATATGGATAATAAACTTGTGTACAAAATTAACTTCTGTTTGATTAACATAATCTGCTGTCTCTATTTTTTTGTTTTGTTTTGTAAAATGATATTTAGTATATGGCGCTATATGAACACAAACATACATATATACATGCATGTGCACAAATATATGCTATGGTTGTTTGCATGAGTGATAAAGTACAAATGAGCTAAGAGAAGCTGGATATAAGATGAATCAGGTATAGTGTGCAAGAGAGAAGACCATATTGATACAAACATGTGATATGTATGGAGGATGACACTTTTATAAAGATATGCCAGCTGTTGAAAGTGGATGGAATATTTTGAAAAGGAAGACCTGTGACAAAATGAAATCCAGATGTTGAGCCTCGCAGAAGAGATGACGAAGGACAAATGCAATTGGTGATCTGTGGTTCTAGAGGTGACCCACCCAAATGTGCAAGCATGACAAAATGAATATTAAAAGTGTGATAATCATGCAGGCTAGATGAATATGTTGATTTGAGTCTCTCACCCCATATGCTACTTGTTAAGTTTCCATCTGCATGTCCCTCTCTTTGATAGCTTCTTTCCTATTTACTACGCTGCTTTTATAATGGAGAGTTGCATTGGATCTCTCTGTTCATTCCTATCACATTCCTTGTCACTCTCCTCATCTCTCTCATCATGAAGCTTGCATAACTGGTGATTGCTTCATATCTGTTCATGTCTGCTATGCTCTTCTCATCAGACTTCTGTACTGCTAGTCATCAGGCCCTCTCCCTCTGACCATTCATTACCGACATTTATCACTTGTCTGCCATCACCTATTTCTACTACTATCTGTAATTTGAGCTCTCTCTTACCAGTGTGTAGCTGCCATCACTACCTCTCTTCCATCACTCCATCTCTATCTTTTATTATTTTCTCCAACATTGTCACTTCTATTATTCCTTCCTCTATCCTTCCCTTACCTCAATCACTCTGCTTCTTCCATCATACTCTCAAACTCTTAACCTTGTTCATTTGATTTGTGGGCTCGAATCAGCTCCAGTCAAGCACACCTATCAACACATAGCTAGTTAACTGAGTGACTAGGTTGATCACTTATTGTAAATATACCATATCTATTCAGTTGACAACCATGTTACACAATCCAATATGCATTGATTAATCACATGGGTAACAGTCTGGCCATGTTGTGCAATCTCCACTGACCAGTTTATCTCTGTAGGTTTGAAGGTTCTGGTGTTAGCCACAACAATGAGATGAAATCAAAGCACATCAGTCACTGATCCTCTTGCACTGGATAATGAATTTTAGAGAGGGTTTGTAAAGAAAGGAAAAATGAATTCTGTTTTCTGAATTATTACCATTGGGCTGTGTAGGTTCTATTGATAGTAAAAGCCTGATGGAGGCTCTGTCAATTATAGCTGTAGGTTAACCATGCTTGGGAAAAAAGTTATGTATTTCCTTTGATTTTGAAATAGGATGCTATAGCCTATTGCACAATGTTCATAGGCTAAGATACATTGCTAAGTTTCTATGAAGTTTCATAACTAAACCATAGTAACATCTCTGTTTCACAGCTGACTGCTTAGTAGAGAGGGTGTCGTAGATTATAAACACTTGTTCAGGTCTAAATTTGAAAAAGAATCATAATGGCATTAAAAAAAAAAAATAGGTACAAAACAATTAAAAAAAAATTTTTTTCAAAGTATTTCTATTATTTTTGGTTATCACCAGAGAAATAACATTTAGAAGTAACATTTAAAGCTATTTACAGTATAACTTGCTTGGAAAAATAAACAATTCTTTCTACTTGATGAAACTGAAAGAACTGAAAATATCACTGATTTCAAAGATGCTGCTGTATATGACAAGTCATGCTTGAATAAGCATAACCATATATAATTATTTAGGATATGAAACAAAGTAAAATGTCTGTAACCATTTTGATACCAACCCACCCAAGATTGTCACTGGTTCTATGATGCAAATTTTTTATGTAAAGCGAGCTGAATTAAACTTTCCATAAAATTGTTCCAAACACCAGCCACTTTACTAAATTCAGTAAAACTAGTGGGACCTGTGGAAATTCTACATAATGGAAAAAATTAAGAGGACTTATTTAAGAGAGAAAGAATGGTTTACATCTTTATAGCATTCATAGTTTAGTTTTCTTTAAGTATTCTTGATGTTCATCTACATTCATTTCTTCTCGTCACCGTTAGTGCTGTCTTTTACCTCTTTTTATTATACTTTTTTTGCTGTTTCTCTCAGATCCATGCTCTATATCTGTGCATCCTTTCTTGGACAGCTTGCAACCGTGTTTCTTGTGAATCCAGAGTCTAGGCTAAATTAACCCTTATAAACAAATATCAATCTTTTAAGTGAGCAGACAATAAACAATTGCACTTGTGCACACGCTTTAAGCAATGGTTACTATAAAAAAAAAATGAATACAGTTCTATATTTAAGAGATGAGAAATTATGTACATTATTTACAATTGATGGATATTTGCCCTCATCTTGTTTGTTGTTAACACAATGTTTTGGCTGATATACCCTCCAGCCTTCATCAGGCATAATAATAATAATAATAATAATAATAATAACATTGAAAAATACCTTAGGAATGAGAACCCAGGTTCAAAATTTCCCCAATACACCTGATGAAAGCTGGAGGGTATATCAGCCGAAACGTTGTGTTAACAACAAACAAGATGAGGACAAATATCCGTCAATTGTAAATAATGTAAATAAAAAAAAATTAGCTCAATAAAAAAAAATTCTTTTCACTATCAACACACCACCACCACCACTATCTGCCTTTCTCTCTCTCAATATAACTGCTTCCTCTGTCCATCTCTCTCTATCTATCTTTCCCTTCAGCTAACTTTTTAACCATGTAAGTATTCTTTCCCGACTACACCATACATCATTAACACTTCTCTCTCCCTCTTTTCTCTCTCATCTTTTCCTCCTGTTCTTTGCCTCTACTTTCAGCTGACCATGTAAACATTTAGCCTAAGTGTATTAATATTAATCACTTTTTCTCTACTTCTTCCTCTCCTCTTTCTTCACTCCTCCCTCTCTTACTCACTCCACCTCCACAATTAACTAATGTATAACAGATGAACAAACAAGCAGATTATTATATAGATGGCAGCCATTTTACTAAATTCTTATCTTCAAAACTAATTGAAACAAAGAACAAAGGCAGTGTATTTCAACAGAAATATGATGATGAAAGGATTAAAATCATTTGCAAAGATGAAACTGTAATCATCATCATCATCATTTACTGCCTGTTGGCCTTGCTGACATGGGTCAGACAGTTTGACCAGGGTTGGTAAGCAAAGGGCTTGCACCAGACTCCAGTTTGATCTGGTGTGGTTTCTATGGCTGGATGCCCTTCCTCGTGCCAGCCACTCTGAGAGTGTAATGGGTGCTTTTACATGGCACAGGTGCCAGTCACATGACACCAGTGTCTACCACAACTACGATTTCACTTGACTTGACGGGTCTTCTCAAGTACAGCATATTGCCAAAAGTCTCAGTCATTTGTCATTGCTTCCATGAAGCCCAGCACTCGAAAGGTGCTTTTTACATGCCATTGGCACAGGTGCTAGTTACGCAACACCAGCATCAGTCACATTGCCTCTATGAAGCACAATGCTCGAAAGGTGCTTTTTATGTGCCACTGGTACAGGTCCTAGTTATGTCATTGCTTCTGTGAGGCCCATCTTTTAAAGATCATACTTCACCACCTCTTCCCATGTCTTCCTCGATCTCCCTCTTCCACAGCTTCCTTCCACTCATAGAAATCAGCACTTCACACAGCTGGTCACATCCATACACATTACATGACCATACCAATGCAGTTGTCTCTCTTGCACATCACATCTGATGCCTCTTATGCCCAACTTTTCTCTCAAGGTACTTACACTCTGTCATACATGCACACTGACATTGCACATCCAGCGGAGCATACTAGTTTCATTTCTTTCAAGCCTACGTCCTCAGCAGTCACAGCCCATGTTTTACTGCCATGTAGCATGGCTGTTTGCACACAGGCATCATACAACCTGCCTTTCACTCTGAGGGAGAGGCCTTTGTTACCAACAGAAGTAGGAGCTCTCTAAATTTTTCCCAACCTATTCTTATTCTAGCAGCTATGCTCTCAGAGTATCCACCACTGCTACTGATTTGGTCACCTAAGTAACGAAAGCTATCAACTACTTCTTGTTTTCCCCTTTGGTATTTGATGTAGTCTACTTTCTGTACACTTTTAGTGTTTATTGTACCTGTGCACTTTCAACACACAAAAACTAGTTCCCCTGTTAACCTTCCTTTGATATTGCTGCACCTCTTATGTGTCCATTGCTTACACCGGGTACATCTTATGGAACTTCTACCTACATCTTTCCTACAGATCAAGCAGGGGCATTTACCTGAGGAGATTTGTGATTTCTCTGCCTTCCTAGTTTACTTACTAAGACTTTGGTTTTTGCTAGGTTTACTCTAAGGCCCTTTGATTCTAGACTTTGTTCCACACCTGAAACTTCTCTAATTCTGGTAGCAATTCATTTATAAGAACAAGATCATCAGTATAAAGGAGCTCTCAGGGGCAGCCTGTCTTAAATTCCTCTGTTATTGCCTGGAGGACTATAATGAACAAGAGGGGGCTGAGGACTAATCCTTAGTGAACCCCACATCTACCCGGAATTCTTTGCTATACTCATTGCCAACCCTCACCTTACTGACAGCTTCCCTGTACATGGCTTGTACAACTCTCACCAACCACTCTTCTTTCCCTAGTCAACAAAAGCCAAGTACAGAGGTTTATCTTTGGCTAGGTATTTCTTCTGCAGCTGCCTTACCAGAAATATAGTGGTGCTTCTCTCTTGCACAAAACCAAATTGTATCTTATGTAGACTAACTCTCTCCCTAATTAGTTGGGCTATGACCCTCTTTGTGATTTTCATCACCTGTTCCAATAACTTGATACTTCCTGTAATTATTTCTATCTAAGGTGTCACCTTTACCTTTGTAGCAGTTGACCATGGTGCTGTTACACCTGTCATTGGGTGTGACTCCTTTGTGTACCATCTGGTTAACTATACGGGTGACTAGACCATAACCTATGCCACCAGATATTTTAAGCATCCCAGTGGTGTTTCCTGGTGGGCTGGGGGATTTCCCTGTCTTCATATCCTTAATTGCTTTATCTGCCAAGGTACTGTCAATTCAGATAGCTGGTCCTTCAGTCTGATCAACATTTGGCAGATTCTCCTTCTCCCATTCATTCTCTTGAACATATCAAACCCTATAATTAATAATTTTATTCTATTTCTCTGTTTATAACAAATTATGTTTGGATTAATGTACAGGATGATATTAAACATACATTTAAAATATTTGTTCTTTTGGTGTAGGATTGAAATTATTTGAAATTTATTTTGTTAAACAAATCAATAGAAAAATGATTGAGTATTATCTGAAGTTTGAAGTAATTTTGAAACTTTTTCCAATTATATAGTTATCTTGCTCTATAAAATTGACCGTTGAATTTATATTATTTTTCAGTTAAATTACTTTTATCAATTTTCAGTCTGTAATTATAGATTAGTGATACTATTTCATGTTAGAATTACTGATTTCTGTCTTAGCTGCAAATTGAATTTTTGTAAACTGAAGAATATAGTCAATGGAATCGACCTTTCAGTGGTAGATTGAATTTGTTGCCCAGTTTAACACCATCACCTGGCACATTGTGTGCCTTTAACAATGTCCACTCTGTTGTATTTGGGCTAGGTCTTTGGTTTGAGGATATCTTCCTTCTCCTTCCCACCAGTCTTGGAGGCCGTGTAAAGAATCATATCAGTGCCTTCTCTCCTGACTGAAAGAAAAAAGAAAATCTTTATTTTAGAAGGGTGAAACTGGATTTTATGATCACAAGATTTGAATTTGGAATATAATGGGATGAAATAGGTATAGGTTTATGCTATAGGCCCAGGTGTGGCTGTGTGGTTGAGAGGTTTGCTTCCCAACCACATGATATCAGGTTCATTCCCACTGCATGGCTCTTCTACTACAGCCTCGGCTTAATCGAAGCTTTGAATGCATTTGGTAGGCAGAAACTGAAAGAAGCCGTGTGTGTGTGTGTGTGTGTGTGAGAGAGAGAAATGTATGTGTGTGAGTGCATGCACATTTGTGTCTCTTTGTCTTGACATCATATAATACTTGTAAACGAGCGTCACTGTCATGCAAACAATGTCATTCATTTCCAATATTTTGTGAGTATGTGGCTGGCCATTTGGAAATATTACCTTGTTTGGAACCGGTGAAGGTTAACATCAGGATGTGTATCCAGCTGTAGAAAATTTGCCTCCATAAACTTTATCTAATCCATGCAAACCTGAAAAAGTTGACATGAAAAAAAATGATGAGGGAAGGTTCTATGAATTACTTCCGATTTCTATGCTGGCATAAGTGGAACAAGTATTACTGTACTTTTAGATGGATCAGAGTATGACTACATCTTGTACATAAGTTTCAATTTTGACTTAGTTTCTCTTGTTGGATGCCCTTTGTATTTGTGTGGATTCCTGTCATTAGTCTGTCTTAGTATCATTTTTTAGGCAGGTTGAATGTGGAAAATAGCTCAATTAGCAGAACACTGGACAAAATACAGTATTTAGTCTAGGATCTAAGTTTAAATCCTACAGAGGCCACTTTTGCTTTCATCCTTCTAATGTCGGTAAAGGAAATCAAGTACAGGAGTTGATTAACACATTTACCATTCCATGAACATTTTTGGCCTTGTTCTCAATGCAGAAATCCTTATTAACTCTTAGATTAATGATATAATTTCTCAGCATGTTTCATTGTTTTGGGGCTATTTTAACAAGAGTAAAACAATAACAATTATTTCTCCTCTCAAAATACTTCACGCATTTCTTCTCAAGTAAATAATTCATGCTATTAATTTATTATGTTGGCAGTTTGATGGTTTGTTTCTGTATTTTAAGTATTCATGTACATAATTCTTTATAATAATTTTATATTTTTCTTTCATCTTTGGTAATGTTCTTTATTATATAGTTGGTGGGCAAAAATCGTCCAGAAGTCCACTGAATATGTGTGTGTGTATGTGTGCCAAAACAATGAAGTGTGGGTGTTTGTGTTTTTCTATCTGTGTTTTGATATTGTTTACACACTTAACAAACACAACAAAATAGTGATACTAGTCAGAGGTTGTCGATATTTATGTATGCTGTGTTTGTCCTGTTGTATAGTTTATCAAGTGAAAGATCAAAGGAGGAAACGTCTTACATGGAAACAAGTAAGGATTGGCTACAAGAAAGGCAACCAACTATCGAAAAGTATACCAGCATATCTTATCTAACCCATGCCAGTATGGAAAAAGTAGCTGTAAAAATAATGTGCGTGTGTGCGTGCGTGCACACACACACACACACACACACACACGCATACACGTACTAGTTATTTACATTTAGGTGGAGTGGATCATTGACAGCTAAGTGTTTTCAACTAGTACAGGATACAAACTGTCAATTCATTGACAGATTGACCCTGGCAAATGTAAGCCTGGCTCCTGGTTTTGATTACCAGCTGGAATAGCTTTAATGACAGTTCCTAATGTAACTGAGAAAGGTATGAACTTTTCAGCAGCACAATTTCCTTATTCCTCTTGCAAACCAGAGGCTATTAATTATGTAAGAAATTGCCTTCAATATATTATGCTATTTTCTTCATTTTCCCCTACACTGAACTGGTATCCTCTGCGTCTAACTCATTCCTTGTCTCTAATTGTCTGTCACACTATTTTTACTCAGTGCTCTTCCTACACATCCACATTTTCCACTTTTCTGTCCTATTCTGTCTCATATTCATTTACCTAGACCTCACATCTCTTTCTTTCTGTCTCTCACTTTCCTGGTGGGCAAGCCATGCATTCATCTCTTCAGCAAGAAGGAGATTGAGAAAGCCATGTGTAGAAATGGTGAAAATGGTTCTTAAGATGCAAACCTCACATAGGAGATGACAAAGGAATGCAACAAATAGTATGGTAGTGTTGGAATGCACCTATCCGACCAATGAAAGTATGGAAAGCAGATGTAAAAATGATGATGAATATGGTGATATTTGGTGGATATCTGAGGAGTATGTCTGCATTTGTTGTGTTTTTCCTGTTTTTCTGTCTGCTCCTTTGTTGTCTCCCTGCACCAGATTTTTACTTATATATGTTATAAAATTCCCTCTCTACCTATAGATTTCCTGTAGTTGTCAATTTGCAGTAGTTCAAAAATATCGACTGTATTATTAATCTCACTGGTCTTTGGCAATGGTTCACTTACTAACATAGTAGCTCACTTTCTCTCTTTGCTTCTTGTATTACAACATTCTTTCATCCTAGCTTACTGCAGGGCCTCTCTGCTATGGTTTCTCACAGGCCCATCCAACACACCCATGCCCCCCACTAGGTCTTATTTCCCAGATTCCATCCTAAACGTTTGGCCCAGTTATTCCTGCAGTCTTTGACCCAAGAGATGCTCGAATTGAACATTATTTGTATCAGTCACACCAGTGAAGGAAATTCTGGAAAGGTCATAAAAAAAAAAATGGCCTATTTGTTTTTTTAGCCAAGTCCAGATATGGTCAACCTTTTCTCTTCTTCTTTTGTATTAACATTGGATATCTGAAAACAGTCTTAAATACTTTGCTTTGCTCTATTATGACTGTACCTTGTATTAGATCTGATCTATGTTATAATCATATGTTTGATTGTGAAGTGTAGATATTTACTTTACATCCATGTGATTCCAAGTTAGATCCCAATGTGTAGCATCTCGAGTATTTTCTACCATTGACTCAGGCTGACCAATATTTTGGTTGCTGTGGGAGTCTGTGATATTTGTGGTTTCTTTTATGTCCTTTTTTTAGCATTTGCTTTTTCCACAGAATGGCCTAGTGAGACTACATCAGATACCCTTCATGATGAAGTACCATACAAATAAAGTACTTTATCCTGTCCACATCTCTGCACATAAAAAATACCACTGCCAGAATGGTATCAGTGCAAAGATATTTATAGACACACACACACACACACACACACACACACACACACACACACACACACACACACTAGTTTCTGTCCACCAAATTTCAACAACAAATTACTGATCAGCTTTAGGCTGTAGAAGACTCCTAAGGTGCCAACAGGGTTGAACTTGAAACCATGTGATTGCAAAGTGATCTTCTTAACCATATAGTCATGCCTATGTGTTTGTCTGTGTATCTTTATATTGGCAATGTCTATGAACATATGAACACCAAGAAAATTGAAAAGCCAAAAAAAAAAAAAAAAAAAAAAAAAAAAAAAAACCCTTTTTAATGAAAGTTTCTTGCAATATTTGTTCTTGTGAATTAGTGATTGTTCAGTTGGAAATTTTTTTAACCAGTGACAGACACTATTGTTTACAAATTACACTACATGGTAAAAGATAAATTTTGGTATCTTTAAACTGTCATTTCAATAACAACTTCTGGCTGTGTTGGGACCAGTTTTCTTTTATTTTGAGCCAAAACTTCCTTCTAAACTCATTATTATTATTCTTGACCAGTTGATTGGCAAAATCATTAGAACAATGACAAAAAAATACTTTGTGATATTTAGTCATGATCATTGATGTTTAGAGATCAAATCAAGTTACCCTTTCGTCCTTCACAGGTTGATAAAATACAGTCGCATCTGTCAATTGCTTTGAGTGATTTAATAAATTTTACCCTACCCACAACTGTGTGGCCAATGTCAGAAATTATTGTTGTTATTATTAAGGTGGTGAGCTAGCTGAAATGTTAGACCTTGTGCCTAAATTACAAACCAATATTATTATTATGATTCCAGTAATTTTATTGTGATTGTAACTTTCATTACATAACCATGATCGACTTATATGCCATAGGTATAAGTGTATCTTGCTCTTTGTTTTATCATTATATTGGATGTACAGAATGTGTGCAATGTCTTATATTGTTATTTTCTGAATGTTAAATATGTCTAAATAACACTTTGCTATATATATTTGCATTTCTTTTAATCATTTCTACAATATCATTGTTATTGTGGGGATTGTTTATTTTTGCCCTACATCCCCTGGATATCTCTATTTCAAGAGTTTTATATTTGGATAGTTTTCTCCTTTTTTTTTTTCCATTTCTTTTGAAGGTGTATTGTTATAAGTTGAGATTGATTATTGATTAGGATATACTATTGTCTTGTCTCCTGCCCCATATTTGCCAACAATGTAAGGGGTGTCTACTTTAATTTCCTCATGTGAACCAGTATTTCTTAGAGTATAGATACATTACTCTCCGAATAATTTTGTGGTGGATGCTTGTACCTTCAGAAAAATATGTCAACATTCTAAATGTTGACATATTTTTCTTTGTATATATTTATATGCTTTGTTTTAGCTAAGACTAAGAAAAAAAGAATCAATAGGATTGATTGTTTCTCTAGGTCTTCCACAAATCCTGGATTTATTTTATATATTGTTTTATTATCGTTATTATTATTATTATTATGTTTTTTTTAGTTTCTAGTGGGAAGGTTTTGATCTTTTACCATAAACAGAAGTCCTTCAGTTTCAGTTTTGAGTCCTGCGTTTCCCAGCCATTTTACATGTTATATTTTTTTTTGTTTTTACATGAGGTGTGAAGTTCAGGTAATTTTTTTAGGGTTAGATAAGGATTTAAATAAAATTCCTATTCATCATTATTGTAGATTTAAAGATACTTTGGGGTTTCTTGTGATGCTATTTGCATTAGTTGAATTAAAATTGTTTCTTAATATATTAGGTGATGCTGAATCTTGTCTTTATTTACTTCTATTATGTTCTGTTTTGATATGAGTTGGTTAACATGTAGCTAAATTTGCCATTCTCATAGCTTTTTGTAGTCTTGGAATTTTAGTCTTTGAATTATTTTCTATTGTTTCTCTATTCTTCTCATATCTGTCAGCCTAGTCTCTGTTTTATAAATGTTGACTGTCTTGAAAATACAAAGATTTTAGTTTTATTCATACTTTGATGCTATATGTATGCATTTTCTTTTAATCTTTACTAGACTTTTCTTGTCATATTTCAGTAGGTATTTTATAAGTCTTCTGCAATTAGAAAATGATCTTTTTGTGTTAAATCTATTCTTTCTACTAGTTTGACTTGTGGAAATTGCACAGAGTAGATGACGTGTTTATCTTCCCTATAAAATCCTCGTCATCATTGCTTTAACATCCACTTGTCCATGCTCACTGATGGAGATTTTCTGTGGTCAGATGTCCTTCCTGTCACCAACACTCAACTGTTTCTAAGCAAGGTAGTATTTTCCTCTGGCTAGACATGTTTTTGGAGAATATTGAAAATGAATGACACTGGTTGTATGACAGTGACACTCATTTACAATTATCATGTGATGTCAAGACAAGGAGACACAAACATGCACATGTGATAGGCTTCTTTTGGTTTCAGTCTACCAAATCCACTTAGAAGGCTTGATCTGGGGCTACAGTAGAAGACACTCGCTCAAGGTGCCATGCAGTAAGACTGAACCATGTGGTTGGAAGCAAACTTCTTGACCACAAGGCGACACCTGCACATAATAAATTAAGTATATATTAATTCAGGGATACCTGTATTTACTTAACATTTTGTGATTGGAATGTCTAGTAATTTTTCAAGATATTTGTTATTTGACAGAAAAAAAACATAATAAAATTAAATCAATAAGAATTCTTTTTAACTAATTTTATTGAAGTTTACCTAGTTAATTTTTAATATTAAAAAGTGTATGTTTTAAGTAAATTCTCAAATTTAAGGTCTAGTTATAATCAAGTATTGTTTTCTTTTATTCCACCCTTTCCTAGGGGCTTTGCCTTTTGGGGCAGGCAGTATTCCCTGGAAAGGGCTGCCCAGACACTCACATTGCTGCCTTGGCCTGCTGGTATTCAGGGTTCAGCACTGACTGACCATTGGGACTAAGCTGCTTGTGTGCAGAACTCTTGCTAGCAGCTTCCAGTTATTTACACCGACTACTGTCACATTCACTCCATCACCAGAGGGATTTTCACTTCTCTGAACAAAATGCCTTGGACAGTAAGGCAGTTGGCATCACTCCTCCACTCCTAACTGCTTCTCTAAGCCTCTGCACCAGGTACCAAGTGGTGTACAAAAATGTAACAAGCATGGTTGACAATAGAGCTGCTCTGCAGTTGGTGCTACCTGTTGTCTGATGGTGCAGATCTTCCACTTGGCTGCAGTAACCTTCTACCTGTTGATCTAGGACTCCTCTGACTTGTCAGTTATCCAATATCCTGCTGCTGACATCTTCATTATATCCCTGGCATGGGAGGCTAGCACTTGTCCAAGGTGCCATTCTGAGATGTAGACAGAAGAAGTGACTTACTCTCCCTTTTACAGCGTACCACTGATGTGGGTACTGTATGATCAAGCATATCACACTTGAGATCATTGATATATTACATACAAGTGTGTATTTAAAATCTATTTGATTCATGAGAAAGCTGTTAACTTCTGATGAACTTGAATAACAGGTTAAATAACTTAACATATATTCATATATGTCACAGCAGTATAACTGTGCTTCTATTCTTCTGTTTATGATATTTTGATTTCTGCTTTTGACCTAAACATATGTCACGTATTGGTTTTCATGAATATTATTTGCAGCTTTGTCTGTGACTGCATTTAAATAATAAACACATTTAAACAATAAATACGTTTAGCTGAAATAATCCCAATCAATGCCAACATAGTCTAGCAAAGTCCTGGAACCATGAATAACAGCAATATGTTTATATCATCTATTTCTAGAGCAAACAGACCAACCAGTACTTTTAAATCATGGCTCCTGGTTGACTGACAGTATAGGCAACATCTAATGGCTTGCACAAGTTTGGCACACTTGGAAGATGTGTATGTATAATATTGATTAGACTGTGTTAGAATGAAACAAACATTTATGAATTGATTTTAATGAACTTTATTAAAAACAGATTTATAATATTCATACAATGATTTCATGAATCTATGGGATTATTGATGACAGTGTATAGTCAGTTACCATCATCATCCCTCTGCTTTCTGTACTGGTATGGGTTGGATGGGTCATTGTGGTCTAGATCAATTTTAAGTTTAACTACTTTTCTAAATGAGTCAGAGACTATGTCTTGCTTATTTATTTCATTTTGGTCTGGTGTTTAAGGCTGGACGTCCTTCCTCTCACCAGCTTTACAGAGTGTACTAGGTGCATTCTACCATGGCACCAGTTCTGTAGAAGCTACATGCCTTTGCAAGGCTAAAGAGTTGTCTCTTGTTCATTCACCACCTGCTTTATCATTGCTACCAAATCCTAAAAACTCTTTTTTGTTACTGTTACTCTCAGATATACATACAATTCCATCATCAAATTGAACTTCATTTTTTGTAATAAATCCATCTCTCTTAGAGTTAAACTGTTGCTTGGGTTTGACACTTGTTCATTTTCTTACTCAAAAAATTCCTTGCATAACAATTCAACAACTGCAATGGAAATATCAAAGTTTTTTTTTAATATTTAATCACCATTTCACTTGGAGTACTTTCCCATACCTCTGTCACCTATTTGATATTTTGGCTTTGTTTTACTGACAGAGTATTGTCATTTCTATTCATGAACCTTGTACACCACCCAGCTGAACTGTGGAACTTTTGAGTTTAATATACTTACTTATATCCCTGAATAACTGGAACATTTTTGTTCTAATAGCCATGTAGCTAACAACTAACGCATTCATATGAAATTCACTTACCCAAGGATGTAAATCTTTATCCAGTTCCTCATCAGGTGAAAGTATATCATAGAGCACATTTTGTTTTTGGCATTTTCTTGAGTGTTTCTTTTTGTTTCCACTAGTTACTCACTAATTTCTCTGACACACAAAACTCGCAACAATGTACTCTTCAATATATTCCACACCTGTCCAACCCATGCTAGCATGGAAAGCGGACGTTAAACGATGATGATGATGACACAACTTAAAATCAACCTCATAAGTTGATCTATTGTCTTTAGTGGTCATGTTTTAGTTTCTAGTCACCTTTTTCTATCAAAATAGAATGTTTTTAATACTTTTGCCAACAAATCTATGGATATACAAACAAGAAGTTTACACAGTTATGTACAAATTGGTCACAGATGCCTTTGTTTTGTTGGAGAATTGCATTTTATTCAAGCAGTCATTTGTTTTCATGCATGACATTTCATGCATGACATGTATAATTGTTTACTATGCAGACTTCATAGCATAACCAACCCACTCTGCATATGTCAGTGTGTGCTAGTCTGTACTGCAAATTTTGAGCTCAGAGCAAGGTCTGGTTGATAAATTGCATGCAGTTTTGCACATTCTTATTTTGAGTAATAAAAGTGTAAGCTACCTTGGTATTCGAAGTGTTGTTACCTCTGAAAAGGTGTTATGTAACTTCATACCTTCAAGGACTTCCTATTTGATGAATGCTTCCTTAAATGTTGGAAGCTCTCCTGACTGTACTGTCCATTTGTCTGTAAATGAAGCTGCTCTTTTGGCCATGTGCGAGAAGCGTTCGAAGATGGAATTAATTTCTCTACATACCAAAGGCTTACTGAATACATCCTTGTGATAACATTGCTAGTTCACATTCTCTATGTTCAGTTAGTATCTTTGATGGAACATAAACAGGATATCTTAATGACTATTCAGAAATCTCATGGGCACTGGCAATCACACTGATTTAGTTTTAACCCAGCAGCCAAATGTGTATCACAGTGATGACCTTGGTCAGCAGCTTGTTGTTGTTCTCTCTCTCTCTCTTGTTAAAATCTTTTTATTTTGGGGGAGTGGGGCCAGTTGATTAGATCAACTCCAGTACGCAACTGGTACTTAATTTATCGACCTCGAAAGGATGAAATGCAAAGTTGATCTCAGCAGAATTTGAACTCAGAACATAAAGACAGATGAAATACCGCTAAGCATTTCGCCCAGCATGCTAACGATTCTGCCAGCTCGCTACCTTAAAAAATTCTTTTCTACTCTAAGCACAAGGCATCTCCCCAATATATTAAATTGCTGAACCATGTCATATGTATTTTAGAATTGTTGTGGTCTCCTTTGGCTCTCATTGTCTATTTTTCTCTTTTTTCTTTTTGATTCTCATCTAATCTTATGTTTCTTCATTCGTATTTTTACTTTTCACTTGTTCTGTTTCTCATATTTTTTAAAGATTTCACTCCTTTGTTACTCGTTCATTTTACTTCTTTGTATTGTATCCTTTTATTCTCTTCTATTTCAGAGATTTTTTTCTTCTTCTCAAAGTTCATTATTCATGCTGTTTTGTGTATTATGGTACATCTCTCTTATATTCTGCATCACATACTCTTTCTATATAACATAAATCTTCTCAGTTTTTGTCTGTTATATCTTTTGATCCTTTGTAAATTGCTGATTCAATTTTCTTGACACTCTTCTTCTAATAGATGTTCACTTTGTCATCTTTGATGTTCTCTTGCTTGTTGTAGCAACATAGAAATGAAAAAAGAAGTTTTAAAACTTTAACAGTTTCATGCTTATTAGGTAAAACAATGTGTTGGTGTTTGGAATGGAAGTATATCTTCCTGGAGTCAGTATTCACATGTGAAATACAACAACTAACAAAAAATATAGTACTGCCGCAAATATATAACTGTTGCTCTTTAGCTTTATCGAATGGGGCCACCATTTAGCAGTATGGCATTTATAAATGGATAGTTGCATGGCAGATACATGTGACAAATCAATGTATATACATATGTATGCAGTCAAAATAGGATGCACTATTTTGATTATTTCTGTGTTGTTTTTCTTTTTAGCAAAAAAAAAAAAAAAAAAAAAAAAAAAAAAAAGTGGTGGGGGCAGAGGATATTTTTCTGAGATAGCATGACTTATCAACCCCAGTGCATAACTGGTACTTATTTAATCAACCCTTCAGTGGAATTTGAATTCAGAATGTAAAGACAGATGAAATACCGCTACGCATTTCACCCGGTGTGCTAACATTTCTGCCAGCTCACCACCTTTCAGAAATGAAATATTGATCTATGTATGTAAAGTCTTGGCAAATTAATAACAACAGCACAATACTTCAGGTGATTATTTAAGAAAATCATGTGAAAAGTACCCTCTCAGTAATCTGTAAGTAATAGGCAGATACATATTATACTATGTGCACACTGCAGTTATTGATGTTGTGCATAAGCTCACATTGTGCTAAATGTGGATATGCATGCATTCTGAAGTAACTTGTTTTTATTTTTTATACTGTAATAAATTATATTTCTTAATTTAGTTATACTGTTCTTTCTCTTTGAATAATGATTTTTTCCCTTAGGATAAATAGTATAATGTTTACCATTCTTTTCAATTTTGACATATGATCATGAAGTGAAGTTATATATTCAGATGAGTAAATGAAACATTTGTTTTTAGTCTTGAATGATGAAGTTGATTCTGTTTAATGTAGTTCTTACACATTTTTTAAAAAATAGTTATCAAAGACAGTATTATTAAATTATTTTTTTATATCATAAATTTTAATCCAATACAAGTAAATGTCCAGATGATAGTAAAATTGCCTAAAAGGTTCCACCAGTAGCTTTCTGTAAAGTGTCTTCCATATAGGTATAGCTATTTAAATGCTCCCATATGAAATTGCTGTATTGCTGGTGTATTTTATTATGATGTCCATTGTGCAATGAGTTGGTAGTGTACTTGGCTCACAATCCTTACTGGTTTGAAGTCTCATGATATGCGCTCTTCTCTAGTATGAAAAAAAAAAAAAAAAAAAAAAAGGAGGACTGAGTAACTTCCTTTATACCTAAAGCATGATATGCTGACTATAGATGTTGGGCTTTGTCTGGTGAACATGGTATGTAATTTTCTTGATTTCTTTCTAATTCATTTCATTGCCAACTGAGGATCTTATAACATGCCTAACTGAACAGCTAGGTTATTGGTACTTATGCTGAATATTTAGTCAGTTATAAGTGTTAATCTGTTATATCTGCGTTATTTCTTCTTTACTTTTTCTTTGATTTGCATATGTTTAGTTCATTGTTCTAGTTCTCAAGTATTTGTGGTCTAATTCTCTTATCTTTGTCTAGTCTCTTTATTTATGTATGCTTTGTTTTCAGTTTTCTCTAATTAAAGTGTCCTTGGCTTTTTTTCCCCTTACATGCATACGTGCACTGTGTTGTTGTTGCCGCTGCTGCTAAGGTGGTGGCAAGCTGGCAGAATTGTTAGCACACCAGGCAAAATGCTTAGTGGCATTTTGTTCATCCTTACGTTTTGAGTTCAAATTCCACTGAGGTCAACTTTATCTTTCATCCTTCCGGGGTCAATAAAATAGGTATTAGTTGAGTACTGGGGTTGATGTAACTGACTAGCTCCCTCCCCCAAAGTTTCAGGTCTTGTGCCTATAGAAGAAAGAATGATTATTATTATTAATTGCATTTGGGTGCGAGTTTTTTTCTTTTAAGGATTTTTGTTAATTTATAGTTTATTCTACAATACAGTTTCCTGTAAGAATATTCCCAACTACATGCATTAATTAAAATTGAAGACAATATTGTAAAACCAAATAATTTACTAATGTGATTATATTCTCATCCTTATAATATACAATTAAGTAGGAAATAACAAGTGGGTATATATGATATAATATAAACTAAAGGCTGATATTAAATTTTACCGATCTATTATAGAGAGCAGTTCATTTAATGTGGTATATCTATAAACTGAATTAATTACTGAAGTTACACAAATACTGAGCATTATGTATATATTATGAGGAGCAAATTTTACACAAGTAAAAAGATTAGTTATTTTTAGTTTTACTTCAAAACTAGGAGCAAATTCTCACGGTTGTTGTGACATCCTTTATTGAGACACATTGTACTACTTGCATTAGTCACCTTTGTGGAAAATGAATAACTCAGTTTATGACAAAGTGAACAGACCATAAACCACATTTTCTGATGGAACCAACCTGAAATCTGTTGCATGATTTTTCAGTGTCTTACAATAAGATCTATTGTAGGATACTGAGTTTTGGGTATATTATAAAACAGAAATTTGGGTATATTAATTGAAACATTTAAAGAACATTCATATAGCTTGAGTAGGAATCACAACTTAAAATGTGCTCTGAACTTGTAACTGGTAATTGTTAAAGTAGCTAAGTAGCTATTGAGTTTAAAAAGGAAATTTTAACATCCTGATTGCCAGTTTGAACCTGGGTCATGACAAAATGAGTCATAACTTATTCAAGTGAAGATTAAAAAATAAAATAATTATTGATGATGATGATAATAATCGTTTTAATGTCAACTTTTCCATGCTTGCATTGGTCTGTAAATTTTTATAAGCATAACAGCTTCTGTATCGAATGAATACTAGATTTAGGATGACAATGCTTACATTGATACATCTTAATGAAAATAATTTTAAATTTAAGAAACATTTAAATACAATTTTTATTGTTAAAAGCTTAAATCTTTTAATAAAAAATTATACTACACACATTCACACACATCCATCTTTTTTTGTTTGTTGTTTGTTCTTTTGTTTGTTTCCAATCAAACATGAAATTGAAGTTATAATAGTGCAACATATTTTATTTTATTTTCTGAAGAAAATGGTTAACTATGACTTCATAGTTTCAGTCATGTAGTTTTCATTATCTCTTGTCTAATATTTATTGCTGTACACCATCTCTTTCTTTTCTTTTAATCTAGTTTTAGTTTTTGTTTAGAAAGCTCTAATTCATTTAAAAAAAAAAAAAAAAAAAAAAAAAAAAAAAA
>NC_068981.1:191800285-191808657 GCF_001194135.2 Octopus bimaculoides
ATTTATTTTAAAGAACCTCCAAAAACAACTTTGTCAATCTGAACACTTTCGACTATTCACACTGAAGTTTATACATACATTTAGTAGCTAGTCATGCTACTTCAGGCTGATGACGAGCAAAAACTCAGAAACATGTCCCTGAATGCAGGCTAGGCTGGGTGGATGTGCTTGTCTCCCCTTTGTAAACATAAGAACACAGGAAATGTGTCAAGGCCGACAGGAAGCGGTGCAGCTTCCTAGGGATAAATAGCAGTAGTATGATTCCCCTATTGGGACTGTCACGTTAAGTTGACAGTATACAACTACTTTATCGTAACACTGCTTAAGTCTCTCTTTGAGATTTAGAAATAGATAATTTCTAATTCATATATATATATATATATATGTATATATATATATATATATATATATATATGTGGACATTTCTGTCTGTGCTGGTGGCATGTAAAAAGCACCCGCTACATTCTCAAAATGGTTGGCATTAAGAAGGGCAACCAGCTGTAGAAACCTTGCCAAATCAGATATGAACCGGGTGCAGCCTTCTGGCTTACCAGTCCTCAGTCAAACTGTCCAACCCATGCCAGCATGGAAAGCGGACATTAAACAATGATGATGATCTCTTAGTTTATACTCTAGAGTGGTTGGTTGGTTGGCTGTTTAACTGGTTTACTACATTGTTGTTTCACATTTTATACTTCATATATAGAACAATTTGTAGTTTTGAAGAGATTTTTCATTTAGATGTTAGGATTTTTGTTTTTCATATAATCTGAGATTGTATGATAACAGTTGAAGGTGGTTACACCTGAATCAAAGCATGCTAAGTCCCAACACAAAATGTGTTTTGCTAATCTTAGTATTGAGAAATCTATTGTTTTGAGATCCTATAATCAGCCCCCTTTCTTATGACTAAGTTCTCTGATAGTTGACCGACTGTTTTGATATATTTTGACATTTCCTTTTTAAAATCAAATCATTAAATTTACATCTCTTTGCATTACTTTTGGCTGGTACTTTATCAATGCTGGAGGGATGAAAAACATGATACTGAAGTCAATTTTGACTTCAGTATGACTCCTCTGGGGTCAAAGTCCCAGTCAAATACTGGGGTCAGTGATATTAACTAATCCACTCCTCTCAATTTCAAGGCTGTCTAAATCAGAAACTATTATTTTGAAGAGTGACATTCTTTGCATGCTTCTACATTAATGAAAGATATCTTATTGAAAATTATTCAAATTATTTTTGCTAGATGCATTTGAAATATGAACATTTCTCAAAGATATTCTATAACTTCGATTTTATTTCTATTTCACTCTGTTTCCTTCTCTTCTCTATTAGATTATCTAAGTTTTTGAAAATTGTCAAAAGTTGAAATGTTCTCTTTAAAACAGTACCAACTTAAAACTTAAATAAAGTTCTGGGTGTTATTTAGTTGCAAAACCTACCTTCCAGAAGAATTTTGAATTGATTTTAAACTTGTTGGTAATAATTCTAATGATGTCTGAAATTCTACCATAAACATAGCATCTGAAAGATACTAGAATTTCCTTTTTAATAGTGAGAGGCTACTGTAAAACATTTGTTCATGTTTTAGTTGGAAAGTGTCATATGCTGGACAAATGCCAATGATGATGAGTTTCATTGTCAGCTGCATTGACATCAATGCTATAATTTGTTTTTGGTATTGACACTCTTGGCTATATTATTGAAATATAAATGTGCTTGGCTGCCAATGTCCTATGTAGCTGTATAGGCTCTGAAAATCTCTTAGGTTGCTTATCTAATTTCTCCTTATGGAATATCATCAATTTACATTTATTTTATTTAAAAGTCAGTAATTATGTATTGTCTGTGAAGAAGCATAAATCTCATATTGTGACTTTTGAACTTGGTTTGAGTTTCTTGTTTGAATCAGAAAGTTGTAGTTCCTGACAAAAATATTTTAAGATTTTCATTTGTGCAAAACAAAGAATTTTTCAAAGTTGCTTTTCAAATTCCATTAAATATTTTCATTTTCAATTCCATTAAATATTTTCATTTTCAATTCCATTAAATATTTTATTGTAACTCCACCTTCAGGTAGAAGACACTTGCCTAAGGTATCATGCAGTGAGATCCAACCTGATTTTGTGTAGTGTCAAAACAATCTTTCTACTCAGACAGCTGTGTTTGTATCAAAGATCCTCACTGCTGTCTCAAAATATTGAAGATAGCAAGATAGCATTCAGATAACTCCATCAAATGTAATGTTTATTTATTCATATTGTCTTGAATTAATCGCGCATTATCTCATAGCTTCAAGATTTCAATGATGTGTTTGTATATTTTTAGAATGATATTGTAGGGCAGGTGAGAGAGGCCAAATTTGGCCATTTTGAACATAAATAGGAAGAAAATTTAGGCCAAATATGGTCAGTTTAAATGTTAAAGGGTTAATTATTAATTACTAAGCAAAATAACAGAATTTTGTTGTTGTCATTGTCATTCCAAATACTACCATAGAAAGTTATTTTGATATTAAATCTGCCTATCCTCTCTGCTTACATAATGGACATGCTGTTTAAAAAAAAAAAAGGCACTCAGATACATGAAAAGTAAAATCCAATAGAAATATGTTCTCATACATAGTTACATAGCAACTTAATTTCTTTCAGACATAAGTTGGAAGAAAATACATTCAAATGCTGACCAACAAATGTAGAGAAAAATTTCCTTCAGTTTATTTTTATATTGACTTTTTGGTTTATATTTGGATAAAAACTTTTCCCAGCTATGTATTGAATAGATAGGGATGTACAATTTTATGTAATCTAGCCTTGTCCATTACTGCAATATCTGGCCTCCTACTTCATTCTGATGTTAAAAACCCAAAGAATCCTTGTTTTTAGAATGCATTATTCTGTCAGGCAACAGATATTTGTATTATGAACAACTCATTGTTATGAACAAGTTACACAACTTTAAAATGTCCCCTAAGCCAGTTTCATATATTTGCTCATCTTTAAGTGCTATACCTTTATGCTTTTTCATTCAATTTCTATATAATGAGAATTTTTTTCTGTATGGAACTTTATTTGTTCTGAAATCTTTTAATTAGGCCAGCTGCTGCAAAACTTAATGTTTCAGTCGCAATTCTTTGGTGTGATTTTGTTATCCATAACCATGATTTTACATATCTATTACAAATGTTTCATTGAGATGGTTACTCTATTTTTATACACTCCCCCAAAAGATTATCTTTACTAAACATTTTTTTAATCATCATCATATGTTTGCTTTCCATGGTGGCATGGGTAGGGCAGTTTGACCAGGAACCAGTAAGCTGCAAGGCTGCATTGAGCCCTAATATAACCTTTGGCATGGTTTCTACAGCTGGATACCCTTCCTAAAATTCCAACATGAGTTTTCACTGATAAAATCCATCTCTATTCTGTTTATAAAGATGTTGAATATGCTTGTTATTTAAGACAGCTGTAAAACAACTACAGTTTAGTATACAGTTGTATTGTTATTCTGTAGTCATTGTGGAGACTGCAACACTATACTTTTGTCTGTAGTCTGTTACAGGCTGGGAATCATTTACCAAATATGTACTGTTATTCAATATAAAAGTTGTTAAAGTGTTTCTTTCTTCACCCCCCCCCCTCTCTCTTGGTCTTTGACATTTAATTCTTCTCTCAACTGAATCTTACCTATGTTTGTTACACCATTGTGTACATGTTAATATTGTAGTTCAAATGTGGATTTTCTACAGTTGCATCATATTTTTATTATAGTCATCATTGAAAAGTAGTTCTTGTTGGACAGAACATTTTCAATTTATTTCATTTACATTAAGCTACATTATATAATGTACAAATTAAAGTAACAAAATAGTATTAATTGCTTCAGTTAGTTTTTTTTCTCCACCACTTCAAAATACAATTTTCAATTTTCTTTTAAATTGAAAATCATTGCAAATTTTTGAAATCTCTTTTAGCCATACCATATGAACGTATGAAAACAAAATCCTTTACTATGTAAACTGCCTATTGAAATAACTATTTTCTTATCTGGAAGAGAAAATGGATATATTACTATAAAATTTTAAAATAAATGTAGGAAAGTAATGGATTAATAAAAATATGAGTTTTTATTAATGCCTAAAACTTCAGTAAATGGTAGGATAAAAGACTATTTTTATTACAGTTGAGCCAGACCTCAAATGTTAATATTTCTTTTAGTTTTTTTCTTATAAATAAAATCATCTTTATGTTATTAAAAAAATGATGAAAGCAGGAAAATATATTTTTAACTTTTGCAAAGAATATGTATCTTTCAATTTAAGTATAAGATGTTGTTTGTTTCCAGTTTATGTATATAGTCAAACAAATCTCAGTTTTACTATTGATCTTTATTTACAGCTCGAGACAAAGGACAGATAAGCAGAATTAAAAAGCTGAAGAGAAGAATATCTGCAAGTTTTGGACGCTTGAGTAAGTATTGTTTTTATTGTCAAGCAATATCACAATGTAAATACATTTTCTTGTACAATGAAACTAGATAATCTTACTTCTAACATTTCAACATTCTGAGGGAAGTTTCTGTGGGCTAGAGTTATCTTGTGTTCATCTCTCCTCTTTTATCATGGTAATTTGATAGAAAACAAAAACAAAAACAAAAGTGATGCACAGATCAACTTCATGCACTTTGTAAATGGAACAAATGATAGATTCATTGACACCAAACTTGCAGCCCACAGCAGCGAAGCTTACATCTCTACCTTTTTCTGTAGAGAATACATTTGTCTGGCACTTAGGTATTTTTTTCTGTTCACTAACCACATGTTGATGGGTTCGAGTACATAGACCATGGATATTCATTGCATTCTGGGTAGCTGAGCATTGTTGGTGGTTACTGGGGCATGCTTTTCTGATACACACAGAATCTTTGACTGATCACTAACCTGTGGTATCACAGATCAATCTGTGATAAGTGTAACCTGGTTCACAATCGAGCATACTGTTTTATCTTGGATCATGATTAATAAATTGGTTACATGTTCTATAGTGGTAAATTCCTAGAAAGCTGTGTTTGTGATATGTTTTCAGTCTCTGGTTCTGATCATCATCATGATCATTGTCGTTTAACGTCCACTTTCCATGCTGGCATGGGTTGAATGGTTCGACTGAGAACTGGTATGCCATTAGGCTGTGCTAGACTCCAATCTGATTTGGTAAGGTTTCTACAGCTTGATGTCCTTCCTAACACCAATCACTCCAAGAGTGTAGTGGGTACGTTTTACGTGCTACCAGCACTGGCACCAGCCATGCTCGCATTGTACTTTTTACTTACTGCTGGCATGGGTGCCAGTCACATGGCACTGGCATCGGCCACACTCAAATGGTGCATTTTTACATGCCACCAGCACAAGTGCCAGTCAGGTGGTATTGGCATTGGCCACGCTCAAATGGTACTTTTTACATGCCACCGGCATGGGTGCCAGTCAGGCCATGACTACAATCTCACTCAGTTTAACAAGTCTTCCCAAGCACAGCATATCACCTGACGATTGAAGGGTGCTTTTAAACGGGCCAGTTAAGCAACACGTGATTTCACTAATCTCACTTGGCTTGCTGGGTCTTCTCAGGCACAGCATATCTCGGTTGCTTGTCATTGCCTCTGTGAGGCCCAACATTCAAAGGTTGTGCTTCACCGCCTCATCCCATGTCTTCCTGGTTCTACCTCTTCCACAGGTTCCTTCCACTGTTAGGGTGTGACACTTCTTCATACAGCTGTCCTTATTCATAAGCATTACATGACCATACCAGCACAGCCAGCCGTCTCTCTTGCACACCACATCTAATGCTTCTTATGCCCAACTTTTCTCTCAGGATGCTTACACTCTGTCGTACATGCATACTGACATTACACATCTAGCAGAGCACACTAGCTTCATTTCTTTCAAGCCTATGCACGTCCTCAGCAGTCACATCCCATGTTTTACTGCCGTATAACATGGCTGTTCGCACACAGGCGTCATACAGTCTACCTTTCACTTTGCATGAAAGGTAGCAGAATTAGGAACTCTCTGAACTTTGCCCGGCCTATTCTTACTCTAACAGCTGTGCTCTCAGAGCATCCACCCCTGCTTCTGACTTGGTCACCTAGGTAACGGAAGCTATCAATTACTTCTAGTTTTTCCGCCTGGCATTCTACATATTTTATTATATTGTGTTGATGGTTGACAACTCTTTCAAAAATGATTGGGATGGACTCATATAACACTGGAGTCTCTTCTGTTGGATATTAAAAAGAAATACTTTTGCTACTGGATAACTCTGATTGGCCTCTATTTTGCCACTTTTAAAATACGAAGTAGTCGTGTATTATATATTAAGATCTGTATTAATTAAGACATTACTAACTTTTAATTTATCCATTGGCATAACATCAGTGTGTGTGCATTCACATAAAATTATGTCATTAGCAGTTATGCAATTTACATAAATGTTTTCCATATTAATTAGCTTAGTTTTGCTCAACCTTTTTTAGAAATATTTGGGCTGTTCATAGTCAGCATATCAACATTATTCAGAATAACTTAACAAAAAAATTTATTTAGCATTAAGTTGCTTATGTTGTAAGACCATATAAGGTTTTCCTGTTACTTGTATTTTCAGCACTTACATATTTAAAGCAACAAAGCATTTCTCTTTCTTCTTTTCCTTTTTTTTCTTTTGCTTTAATTTTTAAATGGTCTATTAAAAAATAACTTACGAAAATTAGACGAGCAAAAGCAAAAATACTAATTAATGGAAATTAAATAGCACTGTACTATAAGATTCCATACTTCAGCAACTACACACCTGTTCTCTATGCATCACTGATGACATTAACCTGCATCTGAAATAGATTAACAAGACCTAGTTGATTCAGAGACGGCCATTATTTACTTTTGTACTGTGTACATCCTGAACAAATTAATGATTAGACAGCTTCTGAAGCCAACACTATACTTAATACCCTTGATACTTTGTTTTATTGCTTATCTATTTTATCTGTGCTATCTACTCTATCTCTGTAATTAACTCTTAAGCACTATCAAGGCAAATTGCAATGTATCTATTACACAACTGAAAACAGCCAAAATAGAATTTTATTTCCTAAAATTACAATATATTTTTCCATAAATTTCAGAAATGGTCCTTCAATAAAAGACTTTCTTAGTTGTTATCCTTGCATAATTGATTATTTATAATTGACTGGATTATAATCAATATCTTTATATTACTAAACCTATGTAAGACAAGATCTGTCTGTTTTAATGGTACCCTCACTTAATATAGAAACAATGAGCTAACCTCCATGTAGTTACTTGATTTGCTAGAAATGGTAAACAAATTATCCCCAAATCATATCCTACCTATATTAAGGAAAAGATACATTAGACGATGTTCTAGATAACCTTAAAATGATTAGATGGCCACTGTTAGAATGTCTTTGATTATAAATCTCTTCAGTCAATGTTTAGGTTGGTTAAATAACAACGGGAATATTTAACATCATCATCACTTAACATCCATGTTCTGTGTTGGCATGGGTTGTACAACTAGTATAGGTTAAACAAAATATATTACTTACTACAGATTGATAGTTCTTGGGGCCAGAAGAGATTTTGGGATTTGGCATTTCTTTTGAATTTTGAATGACCATATATTCCCATCTGCAAAATGCTCTAGGCAATGTTTATTTCTCATTTACTTCTGTCCATCATTTTCAGCTTAGAACTTTGAACAGTTTTTTTTTTCTTAAATTTCTTATGGTCAAATATGTTTTGTTATGTCTTTTTTTCTTTGTTTCACTCATTAGACTGTGGCCATACTGGGGCACTTCCTTGAAAAACGAATTGACCCTAGTTCTTTGTTGTTTTTTTTTAAAGCCTGGTACTTATTCTTTTGGTCTCTTTTGCTGAGCCACTAAGTTATGGGCATGTAAATACATCAAGACAGTTGTCAAACACACACGCACACATACACACACACACATGATGGGCTTTTTTCAGTTTCTGTCTACCAAATCCATTCACAAGGCTTTGGTTGGCCTGAGGCTATAGTAAAAGACACTTGCCAAAGGGACCATGTAGTGGGACTGAACCTAGAATCATGTGGTTGAGAAGCAAACTTATCACACAACTACAGGTTGTTCCAGTACCAAACTCTCTAGATGCTTCACACTCCTGTTGTAAAGTTTCCTCAACAACTTAATTTTGTGTGCTATTGATAAACATAAATACTTCAATGTTATATTTCGGGATGGTTTTATTTCTTTGCCAATAAACACACACACACACACACACACACACACACACACACACACACACACACACA
>NC_068981.1:191808667-191828554 GCF_001194135.2 Octopus bimaculoides
AATAAACACACACACACACACACACACACACACACACACACACACACACACACACGCACACACAATATATATATACTCGTTCTTCATTTTGGCTTTTTTATTGTTCTCATTTTAATGTCCTTTGTCTGAAGTCTGTCATCACGCATCCTGTGACCTCTTCCATGACTCCCATGTGTCTCCTCCTGTCCTGTTCAGTACATGACCATCCCAAAATATAACAATATCTGTTTCAACATACAATTTCATATCAGGTATCTTGCAAAAACAAATACATAAACATAACTTCCTTTGTCACTTTCTACTATAACCCAGGCCTTTTTCAACAAAGGGGAGAGATACATATGTGGTTTCCCTTGTTTCTATATGATGCATTAATTGTAAAGAAATGTCACCATCCTTTTCGGTGGGGAATTTTGTGATCTTGATAATTTGTATGCTATGGAAACTGAGTCATAGGATTTAAGACAGTAATATACTGGGGTTGATGATGATGATAATGAATACAAGTATATACATATCAAATTGTCAATAAATTCATTTCTGTTTGTTGTATTTTTACCAACTGATTTGTGTTTGGGCAAAAGCACCCAGTATACTCTGTAAAGTGGTTGACATTAAGAAGGGCATTCAACTATAGAAAACATACAAAACAGTTGGTGTCTGGTGCAGCTCTCCTGTCAAACCATCCAACCCATGCCAGCATGAAAAACGGACATTAAATGATGATGATGATGATAACCATGTACCACCAGAAAAGCTGGTGACTCTTCAGAAACTGCAGTGTTCCCTAAATGTCCAAATTTATAACTTGGTCCCTACAAATGTATTCTGACACATTCTCCTGTAACCTCTGAGAATCACTGGTATGGTCCCAAGACCAACCACCTACTGAAGTGTGATCACTACCACCACCACCACCACTTACATTTTCTTACACTCTTCCACTTTATTCATTATTGAAGTCATTGTTTCAAATTATATCTTTGTTATTTCATTTTCTGATTTAACTTTTTACAAATGATTTTAATTTATTGAATTGAATATTTGCAAACATTTTATACTTCAATAGTCAAAAGTATGAAAGCTAATGAATTATGTCTTTTAGATTTGTCAAACATTATGAAATGATTTTACATTAGAGGCAATAATTTTATTACATTTTCTGTAATTTCAAATTTTCTGTTTTTCTTTTCTACATTGTCACTTATAAAAAGTTAATAAGAAGATAATAAAAGAGTCATTTAACATATTAAAAATCTAATGAAAACTTAATTAAGCAATCTAAGTTGTCTAATTTATGGTTTTACTCATTGATATTTATAATACCTAGTTTTGTATATTTCTTCATACAGTTAACTTGATTCACCTTCAAGCAGCAACAAATTAGCTTTAGGTGAAGTTTGAAAGCAATCAGAAAGGGAACAGGGTCAAATCTAAGAGGATAATGACCAAGTTGGTGCTTCCAGAGCATAGTAGCAAGAAGAAATGATGTTATTCAGTATACAGGTAGAGAATAGGCACAATGACAGTATTAGGTATTGACTACAGATCAGCTCTTCATTACATCTTTATTACATCTGTTGTCATTTATTCCATCACTGTGTGTCCCGATCCTTGGCCTATCACTTGGTGTCTCTGAGCTAATAAAGACAGTAGTAAGTTGCTGCTTCTTTTATCAATATATATTTTCCTTACCTCTCCAGTATACTCTTTATGGAACCAGATCCACCTGAAACCTGCTTTCTTTACATAATACATTGGTGGTTCTCATTCTTGAGATACTTTCCATTGCTTTTGGTATCAGCAATCCCATGGTAATCTTATAAAGTTCCATCACCTCTTGGAGTTCTTTAGGCCTGTCGGACTACTCCATCATTGCACGTCATTAAAGCTCTCTCTTCCATTCTTTCAACTCTAGTGTACTTCAGAGTTTCAGTTATGGCTTCCTCTCTTTCATTTGCATCTTCACAAAATAGTTACTGTTAACTGAACCAACAAAAAACCCATTATGTAATCGCCCAAATTACTAGATATAGCACCTAAATTCCCCTCTAATCACACCCTACCATTTTTTAAAAAAATGAAACATATATTGGATAATATAGTCTTGGGTATATATATGTCTGATTTGAAAAATAAAAAAAAATTAGGATTACAGTTTTGTTGAAACATGTTTAATCTAGGGCTAAACAATAACTTATTTTTGCCTCTAATTACACATATTCCTCATTTCCTTATTGAGATAATTCCATTCTTTATTCTTCCTTTACCTTCTGTATGCAAGCTTCATCTAGATTCCTGTTGCCAGTCATGAACAGCTTCTGTGAATAGAGACCTAGGCAATATTTTATATAGTGAAGTTAGTCGTTTTCAATGGCATCAAAACAATTACTACGCACAGCAATGAGATATAATTTAAAATCAAACTTTTGACAAAGGCTTACTTTGTGATATATGCGATGACCTTGTATAGTGGCTACCCAAAGCAGAAAGACTGCATTCTTAAACTTGGGTTTCTTCAATGTCCAAATTTGCCTCAGTTTGCATAGATACTGATAATCTCCACAGTACAAGTGCATCACATTTGGAGTACCACTGACCTCTCAGTCAAACATTTTAGCATCCACTGGCTAGGCCATCTGTTTGATAGGAAATCTTTCATGTAGCCTATTGATGTACCCTTCTTTTTTTTCTTTTTTTGGCTCTCTCTATTTCTACAGTTTCTTCTCTGAAGCCTATCTATACTCAATCAATTTAACTGTTCTCTCAACACCCTTCCTATGTCCTACTCTACAAACCCAGTATTAAACTTGTTTCCCAATCCTTTCTTCCCGACATGCAACCCTCAGGAGTTCCTTCCCTATTCACACCTCCTACAAATATCACCCTAGCGCAATTCAAGTGGGACATCTGCTGTAATGACATCAATAGTCTTGGAAAGGAAGGGGGTCTTACTGTCACTTCAGAATAAACTAAAAAAAAAACAAACAAAACAGGAAAAGAATAGTGTGCATGGACTGTTCTGGTGATATATTGGAAATAGTAATTACATTTTACTCTAAACCTTTTCTTACTATATTCCTGTTGAAATGCTCTGTTATTGTTCCTGTTAACTTTGAAACAAATGCAGAATTTAATAAAAATAACATTGTCGTTATTAAGCTGGTGCATAAATTAACATGAAGTTTTGATGAAGATTTTAATTTAGATCACATTAAAACAGGAAGTTTGTAAATAGAACCAGAAGTGGTCATGGGTGGGTTTATATTAAAAGGAGCAATGCAAATGTGTTTGGTGTGTGAAGATGAAGGAAGAAATGCAGTGTGCTCTTACAGCAAAGGGTTTCTGTTTAGATCAAGGAGTAGATTGTGATATGCATGTTCCATTAATGTAATTTCTACTTGTAAAACAATTAGTGATGGGCTTGCAGTGATTAGAGTGTTACATTTTACATTCAATCTGTTGCAATGTACAATAATGAACTTGACAAAGAAGTTGACAGGCAAGGAAATAAAGGAAGTGATTACAGGATGGATGGATGGATGTGCTGGAAGGTCATGTAATGTAACTGATTATTTACTGTGGAAAATAAACGAGGAGTTTGTCATCATGGCAAAAATTAGGATGAGTTGGTTAATACTAGAGGATGTATGACTTTGCAGAAAGGATGACCATAGTGAATTCAGTGAAATATGCCATTGTGCAAAGATATCAAATCCCTTCAAAATTTTCATATTCCATACAAATGTTTGCTCTTATAAACTGACAATCACATAGTATGTATTCACATAATTTCACATAAACTATGAATCTTAAAGGCTGATTTTCTTTTCCAAAGATATAAATATGCTCTATGCCATATTAATATAGTAACATACTTAGATGATGGAGCTATTACAAAGTTAAACATTTGAACTAAAATATAGCCTGGTATGGCTGTATAGTTAAAAGGCTTGATTCCCAACCACATGGACTCAGGTTCAGTCCTGCTGTGCAGTATCTTGGGCAAGTATCTTCTACTATAGCCCCCAGGCTGACCAAAGCCTTTTGAGTGGATTTGGTGGATGGAAAATGAAAGAAGTTCATTACATGTACGTGTGCCCTTGTCTTGGCATCATGTAATGGTTGTAAATGAGCATCACTGTTATACAAGCAATGTTGTTTGTTTCCAGTCTTCTATGGATCACCTTGCTTGGGAACAGGTGATAGTTGGTTACAGAAATGACATCCAGCCATAGAAAATCTGCCTCAACAAATTCTGTCTGACCCATGCCAGCAAAGAAAAGTGGATGTAAAATAGTAATAATAATGGTTATGATGGTGACTTCATTGACAAGTTTTTATTGGCAACACTTCACAACCACTTGCTTACATTGAACTCTGCCTGCTCTTTCTGTTTTCTTCCATTTCTATTTAGTTTTTGGTGTTCTTAACTTGACAGACTCTAAAGCCCCTTGTCTCATCACCTTTTTCATCCAATTCTCTTGCCACACTCGCTACTCTCCCCAAGATCTCTTTACTCCTAGAAAGATATCTCTCTTGTTGCTTTTTTGTTTTTGTTTTTTTTTTTTGTTTTGTAAACTTCATTCACTAAACTACATACAATGAAACTAATAACTAAATAAATGAAATAAGCACCTATTTCTCAGCTTTGTGGGGACTGAAAATTCTCTCGTCGGAAGCTTTTGCATATTTGCTTGATATGCTGGAAATAGCCTTCTATTCCCTATTTATCGAATCACTTTATCTTATCTTTAAAAAAATTTAGACATGCTGGATGATGCAGTTTGAGATGAACTATCTGTAAAGATAGAGATGGTCATGATTAGAATGCCTTTTATCATAGGTCTGTTCATTCACATTTGACCTTGGGCTAAAACAGCTACAACTTCTAATCTTCTTAATATAAATTCGAGTGATGTTTCTCTGTCCGTTATGTTTTTATGTTTGTTAACTCCTCCTAGACTGTTGGTGCAAGGATAACGAAACTCAAACCAGCAACTCCCTTAATCCCAGGGAATGTCTTAAGGGGTGGGGGTGGGGTCTATTTTTTTAAGGGCTACCTAGTTGGTGTCCCAATGACCTCACTATTTTTACTGCATTTTAAACTAAATACATGGCATTGGCGGCCAAGTTGGAGCAATGACAATGAATTTCATACCATGAACTCCCAGGGAGTATCGTAAGGAGGTTCAGTTTCTGGAGGGCCGCTTAAATGGGTCCCCACTGAGCCCCCTATTTTTACTGTATTTACCTCACTCCTACGCTTATTGATTAAACTATGATCAGTATCAGTGCTTAGCACATTAGCAGAAATAAGTTTCACTACACAAAGGTAGAGGGCTGCAAAGCAGTCCGATAAAGGTGCCCTCTGCAGGAGCTAGCCTGAATGCCATCCGAAGGACAACTTCAAGGCTAGTAAAAATAAAACAACAAGTTGTTTTTGTCATTAAGAGCAGACATTAGCATTTTTATCAAATGTTATGATAGTTAATTCTCTTTCTCAATTATTCGTCAGATAATTTTCTTTCTCAAATTATTTTTCTACTATCGGGCTAAATTACTGAGGTCACATGTAATTATACACAGCTGGGAAACTAGGTTGCCTGTTTCTGTTCTCATTTTATATATCTTTGTACATCTTACTAGTCTTTAAATTGTAACTTTTGTAAAAGATATGAAAAGCATTTAAAAAGGTAAATTAATGATTGTTCAATGATATTTGAAATTATTCCCCTACTCTGCACTGAGGTAAGGCTATAACTAAATACTGAAAGAAAAAAAAATAATATAGTAAATTATTTGTAAATATTTTAAAATCTGGTTTGCCTTTGCTATTAATAGTGTCATTTCGTAATTAATTCAATGCCATCATCATTTAATGTCCACTTTTCAATGTTTGCATTGGATCAGATGGAATTTGTTGAGACAGATTTTCTTTGTCCAGATACTCTTCTTATTGCCAACCCTCACCTGTTTCCAAACAAGGCAATATTTCCTTGCATGTTTTTTGCAGAGGACTGGAATCAAAGTGGTGCATGATGTTAAAACAACACACACACACACACACACACACACACACACACACACATGATGGTTTCTTTCAGTTTCTGTTTACCAAATCCACTCACAAGGCTTTGATCAGCCTGGGGCTATAGTAGAAGACACTTGCCCAATGCGCTGTACAGTGGAACTGAACCAGAACCATATGGTTTAGAAACAAACTTCTTACCACACAGCCACAAGAATTGATAAATGTAATAGGATTTAGGATTTAGTGAGGTAAGATGTTGATTGTAGTTCGTTTATTTCACATAGCGTATTATTTCTCCTGAGTTATGTCACATCTTGTTTCTTGTACTTATGTAGAAATTTAATACTATTCACACTTTTCTACATCTAAAGAATAATTTTGAAAAAAAAGAAATTCATTCATCTTGCCAAATTAATTTGTTTTCTGGAAGAGTTCAATAAATTCAAATTACTTTTGTATTAAAAAACCCCCAGTTCTTTAAATATTGTAATTAATTTTTTTTCACTTCTTAAGATTCAGAGGTAGATAAAGCTCATTTGATTTCAAAAGTCAATTAAAATGTAAATCTTCAGAATTCTCATTAGAGATTTGAATTTTTTCTTGATAATGATGGTGGGATTTGTGCAGGGTATAAAATAGAAAGATTTTTTGCTAACACAAACACACACACTATATAAATAACCTGGTATATAGATATACACAACACACTCATTTAAGAATTAATACAAAATTGCATTCAGCTGTAAATTGACCATCTAAGTTCAGTAGCTGAAGTAATTATATTCCTTAATTAATTATATTTCTTTTTTATTTTATTTTCAGCTATTAGTAAAGAAGAAACTATTCATGAAAGTGATCATGAGGTATTTTCCTTTTTTTTCCTTTTTATCATTTAAAATGAACTAAAAACCGGTTATGATGTTAAAGCAATTCATACATTTTCTAAATGTATTTCCTATTAGTCAACAAACGCATAAATTGAAATAAAATTTATGTAAAAATAAGAGATTAATGAGGAGCTCACCTCATTTAATCTCTTTTTTTTCTTCTTTACTTTGTTTCCAATGAGATTTAGAGTTCAACTTAGTCTATCCACTGACTTTTGCAATAATCACATAGAATGTGTCACACAAGTTTATATAGTTATGAATTCACATAAAGAGACTGTATAGCAAAAACAACAGAAATAGTACTACTGTTACTCATTTAATTCTTGCTGTCATTAATATTCTCTAAAAATTATACAAGTAAATTCTACGGTTTTTCTTATATACTGAGGAGAAGCTGATGATAATTCTTTGTAATTCCAGTGTCTGTTCCAGAATTTTTTGTTGTTAAATATACAGAACGACTAAAAAATTTTTTCCTCACCAAAGTAATATGTTCTTTGTGTTCTCCAGATGAGATGTTGATAAAAAAAAAGCCCAACCTATAGTTGGTACCTTCCTCAAAATACAGAGCTGTTTTTAATTCCTAAAATTTATCTCTCATAAGTATATTATTGATTAAATGACTAAACTGTAGTTTCAATGTGGTTAAGTAAATATTGCTGTTTTTACAAGCAGTTTGGTAATAAGCGGCAGACTAATTGATGTTGAATCTTCTCTTATTGGTTCAGCAATGGCTATTGACAGTCAATGTGTATATTTTAGTTATTAACCTCAGTGTCAGCCATAAACATTCTGATGGGTATTCTCCATGGAAATGATGGTGTCTTCCTTGAAATGGTTTTATGTTTTCATTATTTTTTCTTTGAAGAATGGATGCAACAAGATATCATATGAGTAACTTTTTCTGGTTTTCCAGATCTTTGCATATGATGTTCTCAAAATTTCAGGTTCATGGAATTTTGTCTTATTTTTAGCATTCTTTGCCATTTAGTTTATATTTTCATGGAGTCACACTTTCAGTCTAACTTTTGGAAATATAGTAAATCACAGCTGTTTTGGGTGGTTTTCTTTCCTCTTTTCTTGTCATCCTCTGTTCAGTGTGAGTATAAGAGTATCTCATTTGAGAGAAAAAAAGTTGGATTAATTCTCATCCAAACTCACTGAATTAGAAATATAAGACCTATTTTGTTATTTCTTTTGATGATTTTCTGCTTTTACACAGTATTTTAAAAATAAATTTGATCAAATCTTGGATTTTGTTGAAACTGAAAAATATCTTATTTAACTCCTGACTGAATTTTGAATAATCACATATCAAGACACTTTTTGGAAAGAAGCATAATGGCTAGGTTGGGCTATAGAAGTTGTTAACTGTTATCCAGCTTATGTCATTCACTCTGTTAATGAGCATTTATATATTTTATGGCATTCTCATTAATGTTAACTCATGCTGGGATTAACATAATTTTTAAACTGCAGATACAGTGACCAAATTTTCTCTTTTTATATTCCGAAATGCTGAAACACTCTTTGTCCATTCATTTGTTCATTATTTTAATGTCCAGTTTTCCATGTTAGCAAGGGCTAGATGGGAAGTTATTTGAAGCAGGAATTTGCCGCCAGATACTCTTTGTCATCAAACCTTACCTGTTATTTAAGTAAGGGGCTTTTTCTTATGTCAGTTGTCTTCAGAAGTGCAGAGCCACTGATCATAACATCAGTGAGAATCTCAATTTCATCATCATCCCACTTGGGAATGATCAGGCATAGAATATCAACATTCATGCACATTTGTGTGTGTATACACCCACTTACCCACATGCTCACACACACACATACACATATATAAGCTATGTGTAGCCTTTAATAACCAAATTCACTCAGAAGGTTTTTGCTAGCCTGTGGCTAAAGTACCATGCAGTGGGACTGAGCCAGAAACCAGTGGTTGTGAAATGAGCTTAACCATTGAGCCATAAACCATTGCAGTTACTCACATCACTTAATATGCATATTTGAATATAACCTATTGTTTAATTCTATTTAACCTTGCTCAAAAATGATTTGGCAATGTGGTCATGACCCTTTGAGAGAAAGTATAGGTCTGGCAACTGAATGACCAGGATTTCAATTTTATTGGGTTTTCATTTACCTTTGATGCAATTTGAACTATGATACTGACTTTATGCAAGAGCCAATATATAGAAATATGTCAATATCTAGAATGTATGACAATAAATATTTGAGAAAAGTTATGTAAGTTATCATTGGAGCATATGAATTAATCTATCCTGTACAAGGATATACATTTAGCTCTGATGTTCTATAGCATTTAGAAAGAACGTGTGTGTGTGTGTGTGTGTGTGTGTGACATCTGAAAGATTGCCTTTTCAACCAACTTAGTTTTCATTTAGCTTTGATATTGATATATATTCCCTATGGTTTCATAAATTTTCTCAAATACTTATGGCCAACTTTATAACACAAGATGATTTCTTCTTGATATTGACTGGTATTGTATACTCTTACTTGGATAGTATGTGTGTTTCTGAGACCTTAATAGGCTGGAACTGTCACTCTGGCAATCCTCAGACTCACTTGTTCTCTCCAGGTGTTATAGCCATAAAATGTTTTTTAGGAGTTGATGATGATGATAATTATACTGCTATACTGGCCATTAGTGATGGAAACTACTCTGCATGAACAGATTAGTTGAAGGTGTGACTGCTATGACATCTCAGTAACTATCCTTGATGGATCTGTAGACTGCCTTGCCTTTATGGCTTTAATTGCCTTACTAACCATTGTTGGTTCCATTATATTTTCACTGGCCTACTCATATTCTTCAGTCAACAATCTCTTACAGTGACACTTTCATGCTATTATTTTTCTTTACATTTCTACTAAGGACAAGTGCACTAGTATTATTTCAGTAACACATCTCTCCATTGGAATGCAATTTAGAAAAAGCTGTTTTGTCCTATATCCTCACAGTGCTAAACATTGACAGATGATCTCTACTTTCTGCTTCATTTTTGGCTAAAAACACCAGACATCTTGTTCTCTGCTCTGTGTACTATATATTTCCCTTATATATATATATATATATATATATATATATACACACACACACACACACACACATATACAGGCATACCTCAACCTAAGTCATTTCTATTTAAGTCGTTTTCAATTATATGTCAGTTTTAAAAAATAATAAATGGCAAAATCAAAATCAAGTTAAGTAATTTTACTTGATTTTACACGCCATAAATATTGGAATTATAAAATCACTATAAAACCATTAAAAGTACATAAAATCATGTTACTGTACAATAAATAAGAATAAAAGCATATAAAATCCTATTAAAATGCATACAGTAAATGTTAAGATACACACCATAAAGTAGTGTAGCATAGTGAACAAAATCATGAAATCAGCTGTGTTGTCTTATTTATTAGTCTTTCGGAGTTCATATTGCACTGTAGTTCCAATATCTACCATTAGGCGTCGTTGTCACTTGTGATTCTTACGATTGTTTTGAATTCAGATTTGTTTACATCTGTTTATCAGCTACTTTCTCATTCTCATTCATTTGTGACTTTATTTTTTGAAAGTGCTAAGCATTATGCTATAACACTGGAAGGTGAACTGGCTATAATAAAATGCCATGAAAAAAGGTGAAAAAGTGGTAGAAATTGTACAATCTTTTGGGATGAGTCGGACAACTGTATCGACAATTGTACATAATAAGGACACGATCTTTGTACATATCAAATCTGAAGCCCCAGGAATGAAGAACACTCATCAATAAGAAAAGAGGCAAAATCTTTGAAGAAATGGGAAGTCTTCTTTCTCTTTGGGTTGTTAGGTTGAATCGTCAGCGTGCTACTATTAGTCAAGAAATCATTCAAGAGAAAGCGTTGTCTTTGAGGACCTGAAGAAAAAATAACCAGATGAGAAAGATGTAGAGTTCAAGGCAAGTCAAGGATGGTTCATGAGATTTAAGGAGCGAAAAGGTTATTACTCCATTAAGAAGCAAGGTGAAAGTGCATCTGAATTTGTTTTTTAAGCTTAAAAAAGGCTTTTATTTTACCATGTCCCACTGCAAACTGCATGTCCCATTGCAATCCAGCGTCCGTGATATACGGTAAACACTGCCAAATCAGACTGGAGCCTGGTGTTGCCATCCGGTTTCACCAGTCCTCAGTCAAATCGTCCAACCCATGCTAGCATGGAAAGCGGACGTTAAACGATGATGATGATGATGATGATGACTGCCAAATTGTATTTGTAAATTTAGATTTTTTTTTTTACTATACTGTATTAAAAAATAAAAATTACTTGTTTGTAAGCTTAAAATAGGTTTTTATTCACCATGTATTATTGAAAATGCATTCATAAATAAAGCACAGAACTGGGAATGGTTATTATCGGTTTAGCCTGGAGACAAATAAATTCAGCCTAGCCAAGCCTGGAGACAATTTAATTTGACTTAAGTTGTGTCTCCTGGAACCTCGGTTTTCAAACAATTCTGATCATGAATAAATCGTACTTTATCTCCTGTCTTTCTTACATTCATTTAATACAGTAGTACCTCAGTTTACGAATGCCTCTGATCACGAATAAATCATGCTTTATATCTATCTGTCTATCTCTATATATATAAAGCATGATTTATTTGAGATCAGAATGGTTCAAAAACTGAGGTACTACTGTATATGCCTGGATATATGTGTGTTTAAGTATGAGCACATATGTACAAATGCACACATGTGAGAGGGAAAATACTCAAATCATTAAACTTTATGCATTTTTTATAAGTTGATACTTCTCTTCTTATTTCTTTATTGCCCACAAGGGGCTAAACATAGAGGGGACAAACAAGGACAGACAAAGGGGTTAAGTCGATTACAACAACCCCAGTGCGTAACTGGTACTTAATTTATCAACCCCGAAAGGATGAAAGGCAAAGTTGACCTCGGCAGAATTTGAACTCAAAACGTATCAACAGACGAAATACCGCTAAGCATTTCACCCGGTGTGCTAATGTTTCTGCCTTGTTCTTCATTAACATTCGCCTTCTCTTGATTAACAAAGAGTAGCTTTGGCTTATCTTATGCACATATATGTGTGTGTGTGTGTGCATGCATGTGCATGTGTGTATTTTAAGCAGCTCTAAGAAGTTCATAAGCTTTTGCTCTTGTTTTATAGTATTAAGTAGAGAAGAGAAATTTCTGTGTAAATATGGTGTCATTTTGAATTAACAATCCCAGTTTTGTCAATGATGGCATATTGAATCAGTTGTTCTGCTCAAGACAACAAAAAATATATTGGTAGTGGAGTTGAACTATGAGTCTGATAAGTTGATACTCAGTACTGCATGCACTTGGTTATGTCTGCACTGTGTGTTTGTTTATTTGTATGTTACACAGAAAGCTAATTAAGTGATAAGGTTTGAAATAACTTAATGCCAGATTTCAAGATATGGTCCAAAGTAATCTATTGTGCTTATGTGGGTTAGTTATAATGTGTGTATGTATGTGTGTCTGCCAAGTTGAGTCTGTTCAAATTGATTCAATCTTATTCGTCTGTATACAATGATGTAGAACTAATATTACAGTGAGTAGGAAGGAAACTATTTATAAATAGCGTAGTACAAATTCCATATGATTTGTGCATGATCTCCATCTCCTGGTAAATGCCTGTGGTTGAGGATTACTGCAAAAGTGGGAACATCCCATTTATAATCCGATGTAAATGACAGTAAGTTGAGGTTGAACATTCCCGAATGATCTGATTTACCCATTCCAGGTAATTTAACCCTTTTGTTAGCACATTTTCTCTTGTTGAAATACACTGAATCTATTTTAATTAATTTTGAAAAGTAATAAAAAATTTAGTAAGATCTCTTTATACCATAGAACCAGAGAGTGGTCTCAGGTGCGCTGGTATCAAAAGGGTAAAAGGATTAAATAATTTGAAGCTATGTATTATCTGTATTAACTCTCCATTATACATTAAAACATACAAAACTCCTCATGCCTATCACTCATGGGTATGGCTTGGTAGCATGTGCTATGCTTATGCTAATTGCTATTGGCAGTCACCAGCTACCCATAAACACCCACTCAGTCCTCTCACACTTGGCTCAGCAGAACATCTTGGATGTGACAGCTAGGAGGAAAGAAAGAAAGAAATCTCCCCCAGCACATGACTGGTATTCATGTTGTTGTAGTTTCCTCATCTAAAAATGAAATGAAATGTTTTGATCTATGCACCACCCAGTCTTGAAATTGAACCCACAACCCTCTGGTTATGAGCTAACACTGTCAAGATGATGTATGTATATTTTATACATACATCACCATCGTCATTTAACATCTGTTGTCCATGCCAGTATGGGTTGGATAGTTTGATGAGGGCTGGTAAACTGAGGAGTCTGATTTTGACATGGTTTCTACAGCTGGATGCTCTTCCTGTTGCTAACTACTCTCAGTTACATGACACCAGTATCTTCCACAACTACAATTTCACTTGATTTGATGGGTCTTCTTCTCAAGCATGGCATATTGCCAAAGGTCTCAGTCATTTGTCATTGCCTCCATGAGGCCCAATGCTCGAAAGATGCTTTTTATGTGCTACCAGCTGGGATGCTAGTTATGCAATACCGGCATTGGCCACATTGCCTTCATGAGGCCCAACGCTTGAAAGGTGCTTTTTACGTGCCACCAGCACCAGCCATGACTACGATTTCACTTGGCCTGATGGGTCTTATTACCATCATCATTTAGCGCCTGTTTTCCATGCTGTCATAGGCTGGATGATTTGACAGAGCCAGCAAGGCCATACTTTTGTGGAGTACAAGTTTATTGTTCTTAAACAAGAATATTATTGACAGTGGCTTTGAAGTTTCAGCCACTAAAGCCATTGTCTGATGGCTTAACTGGCTGAAACTACAATATAACTGTCAATAATATTTTTGTTCAAGAACAATACACACACGCACACGCACACGCACACGCACACACGTGCATGCACACTTTATACAAACAAATGGAATAGGCGTAAATTATAAATGCATATTTACTGTATGCATACAAACATATATATACTTATAATTTATTCATATTCTATTCATTAAGTCAAGATGGCATATGTTGGTATGTTAAACATTGTGGAAATAAACTGTGCTTACTAAATTGCTGGGTAAAAATTCCATGTGACAACTAAAAATGGTATCAAGGCAGCTGTCACAGGAAATTGCAGTGCAAATGGTAGCACACATAACCAAGCAGGGAAGAGATGAATGTGATGTTTTTTTTTAATCTCAAGCTGTTAGTTACAAGTATATGTTTTATATAAAAATTCTTGGCTGTGTGCCTTGTGTGTGTTTTCGTTCTGTATAACTATGTTTATATAAGGAAACCTTGATTTAAAATAAAATTATGTAAGTCAGTCAAAGGCAAAAAAGAAAAAATAGCAAATAGGCCTAAGAGAAAGACAAAAAGGAGAAATAACCATGATGGCCATGATGATTATTATTTAATTACCTAATTGAATACTAATTTTGATAGATTCTGACAATTTTGATACTTAAAATCAGATTCTAATGCAATAAAATATGACGTATATATTGTCTCAGGGATGGATTTGGCAAATATATTCCAGACAGCTGGTCTTTCTAATTCCAATTTCTGTTATTAGGACATCTGTGCCTGTCTATCTATCATACTTTAGCCTCTCAACACCTAACATAAAACCCCTCTCTTTCTACTACAGTCTCACTGAGTCAAGGAATCGTTTCTTCATCTTGTGACTTGCTTAGTTACCTCACTTGTGCCAGTGTCACGAAAAAAAAAAAGCATTCAGTACTCTCTATAAAGTAGCTGGTATTAGGGAAAGCATCCTGATAAAGAAATCATGCCAATACTGACATTGGAGCTTGATACTGTCCTCTGGCTTGTTGGATCCTGTCAAACCATCCAACTCATACCAGCATGGTAGACAGTAAGTGATAATGAACTTTAGGATATGGACATATAATGTATACAGATGAAGCATGGGAGAAAAAATATGTAGTGATGTGCATTAGGTAATGAATAAGATCTTAAAACACTGGTAATGTATGCAAAAAATAAGACAAATTGAGAATGCATAATGACCTTTCTATGATATAGTGATTGGATCATTCACAAACATTTGATTATCTACAAGAAGCTTGCTTCCCAACCACATGGTTCTAGGTTCAATCCCACCTTGGGCAAGTGTCTTTTACTATAGCCTTGGGCTGTCCAAAGCCTTGTAAATGGATTTGGTAGATGGAAGCTGAAAGAAGCCCTTCATATATATATATATATATATATATATATATATATATATATAAATGTGTGTGTGTCTTTGTGTTTGTCCCCCTCTCACCACTTGACAACCAGTGTTGGTGTGTTTACATCCCCATAACTTAGCGATTCAGCACAAAGAGACCAATAGAATAAGTATCAGGCTTGAAAAATAAATAAGTCCTGGAGTTGATTCATTCAACTAAAATAATTCTTCAAGATGATGCCCCAGCATGGCCACAGTCTTGTGACTGAAACAAGTATAAGATAAAGGAATCATGTTACTAAGTTTGTTTGAGGAGTAGGACTGAAGAGGATATTTGATAAATTGTTTCTAATTTATATCCAAAGCCAGCAATTTGAAGAGGAGGGGTTTGTTGCTACCATCAACTTCAGTATTTGACTGGTACTTTATTTTATTACCCTCCCAAAAGATGAATGGTCAAGTTGGCTTTGGTGGGATTTGAAACACAAAACATACAGAGCTGAAAGAAATATCTCAAAGCATATTATTTGATGCTCTGACAATTCTTCCCCAAAGGATACCCAATAGTTTAGCAATAAGAACAACAAGAACAGAAAATATTTTATTGTTTTAAGAAACATATTTCAGTGCAAGAATCGTACTATTGATCAATAGCTTTTCTTCAGTACATTCTATTAGTTTCCTTTGATGAATCCTGTGGTTGGTTTTCACCAATAGGTTACTTCTACTGTTCAGATTCCAAACACTTTATGTAGTTACTATCACTAACTTCTTAAGAAGAAATTAATAGGTTCGTTTTTGAAGACTGCTTTCTATTCATGATGTCATTTTACTGTGCTTATCATTGTACCCAGTCCTTCCTCTGCAGAATGTTGTGCTTGTGAATTTCTTTCCTTGCACGTTTTTTTCTTCCTGCAACTATTGACTCGCAACAGTTCAAGCGAAACAGTAACTATATAGTCTTACTGAAGGGGTGGGAGGAAAGTATGGAGCCAGACATTGGCTTTTTTTAAAAAGCTCTTTGGGATTTAGAAGACATTTGCATTTTTTTAATATCTGGAATCTATCATTTTATTTAAATAATGCAACTATAAATAAGTTTTAAAACTTTCTAATTTCTATACTTATTTAAATATAACCAACTTAGAGCTATAATCTTTTATCTATGTGTTTTAATGGTCTTTTGCTAGAATTATATGTAGACTTCAAATAAATTTTATTGAACTATAAAAGAATAGTTACTGTTTATTGGTCTCATGTAAGAATCATGTTCTTTTTCTGTTTTTTTTTTTTAATTTCCTTTCTATAGCTACCTTTGACTATCACATTTTTTTTCCCAAGGATATGTTGGAATATCAAGATTCAACTTTGCTTCTTCAACATTGAGGCTATGGGCTTGTTACTTATTTCCTAATGCAGTTCAAATAAGCACACATCACACACACATGCATACACACTCACACCTTCTCTCAAACTTTTATCCTCAGCATTGCAACTGTCTGGGACACTCTAAAATTTCAAGCTGAATGTGAATTACATCAATCTAACTGATCTAGGAGGGCCTGTAGAGGCTATGTGCATTCTTTGTCTATCTCTTCTTCCCTTGGCTAAAACATAGAAGAAAATATCAACATAAATAATATTCTATTACATGTTTACATACAGACATTTTGATATAAGGCTCTGTGCACTGGAAATCTCAGGATACAAATCTTTAGTTGGAAATATTTGATGGTTAAGATTGTTAGGTGTTTGTTATCATATTTCTGTTGAAATACACAGCACCCCAGCTTTTGTGGGGGCGGGAATAATGAAGAATTTAGTAAAATAACTTTGTCATTATGTAGCTGATGTTTGGAAGATAAATTAACATGGAATTTTGATGGACAGTTTCAACCCTTTAGCATTTAAACTAGCCATATGTGACCCAAGTATTCTACCTGTTTCACACTGGTCAGATCCAGCCTCTCACACCTACTTACCTACAATATATCATTCTAAAAATAAACAATCACATCATCAAAATCTCAAGACTACAAGATAATGCATGATTAATTCAAAATTTATGTGAATAAACAAGCATTACATTTGACTGAGTAGTCTGATTGCCAGAGGGTTAATTTAGCTTAAGAGCAAAATGTTTGTATCATAGAATCAGGGACAGTCTTGAGCAGGCTGATAGCAAAAGGGTTAATTTTAAACTTCTTAGCTTAGAGGTTGGTGATAATCATAAGTTCAAAGTTTTGTAGCAGCATGGAAGAATGCATATGATAAACATAACAGTAATTTTTTCAAGGGACGAGCTGGCAGAAATGTTAGCACGCCAGACGAAATGCTTAGTGGTTTTTCGTCTGTCCTTATGTTCTGAATTCCGCTGAGATTGCTTTTGCCTTTCATCCCTTCAGAGTCAATAAATTAAGTACCCAGTTATATTGGGGTCGATGTAATCAACTGGCCCCCTCCCCCAAAATTTCAAGTTTTGTGCCTAGAGTAGAAAAAAAAAAGAAAAACAAAGAAAAAATAACAGTAATTTAAAAAAAAAAATTGTTTTAAAAAACTTTTAATAAACTTTTATTTTGGTTGTTCATATATGAAGATTAGGTCATTTTGCTATTTTGAGTTTTTAGCAATGAGCATTGTCTTGTATTTTACATTGATTATAGTTATATAATGATATATATTTGAAATATCTGTAACGGTCTTCACATTTTGAATTTGTTCTACTTTCTACTTTGAAGCATTTTGGTATTGACCTATTTCACATGCCATGTGTATATTTCTGCTAGAATATATTTAGGTTATTCAAGTCATGGAAACTCTTAGCTGAATGTGTGTGTGTGTAAATTGATGGTTTCAGTTTTTTTTTTTGTTTTTGTTTTAGTAAAATTCTGAAAGGAAATATTCTATTGATTAACGTTACATGTGAGTGTCTATCTCCTATTAATATAAATATTAATATGAAATAGACACTCATTTTACCAAGGTCAGCTTTACCTTTCATCCTTTCAGGGTCAATAAAGTAAGTACCAGTTGAATACTGAGGTTGATCTAATCGACTTACCTGCTCCCTGAAGTTGCTGGCCTTGTGCCAAAATTTAAACTAATATGAGAAAGACATATACTGATAATTATGTGTAGATTTTAAAAATTTGCAAGCATTCTTTCTGTATAATGAAGTTTACATGATAATAATCATGCATACCTGTTTAGGTTGTAAAACATTTGGTAATTTAGATATTTATTTTTAGTATTGTCTTAACCTTACTTTGGATGTATAAACTATAGTTAAATGTAGGTAAACTTTAATTTGAAATCCCAATAATTTTTTTGTTAGCAAAAATGTGGAAATATGGAAATAATGTTTTTTGTCTTTTATACTTTGACAAATCATTCAAGTTAAGAATACATAATTATATATATATATATATATATATATCGTCGTCGTCGTTTAACATCCACTTTCCATGCTAGCATGGGTTGGACGACTTGACTGAGGACTGGTGAAACCAGATGGCTACACCAGGCTCCAATCTGATTTGGCAGAGTTTCTACAGCTGGATGCCCTTCATATATATATATATATATATATATATATATATATACACATACGCACACACAAGGACACGTAAGGTATTTGGGCTGAAAAGAAAACACAATATCCAATCCAAAAATAAAAGTATTTTAGAAAACCAAAAAATAGCAACTGGATTATGGCTGGGAATTGACAGTTTACTTAAAGTAGCCACGCTCAGCTTCCACCATGAGCTCAAGATATCTCTGGAATCTAGCACACATGTTCCTCACTGTGTCCCTGGGAAGATCTTTTAATATGTGCTTGATCTTCATCACCAGCTCAGTCTTGGTATTGCAGACAGAACGGTTAGTGTCTTTCTTGACTGTACCCCACAGGTAGTAATCCATGGGATCATAACTGGGGTGAATTAGGAGGCCAGAAATTGGGGCTGGTGAATTTGTGGAAATTCTCTGATAACCACTTCTGGCTCTTTCCAGAAGTATGGTAAGGAGCCAAATCCTGCTGCTTCACATATATAGCCTTCCAGCAACAACCCTCTCCAGCTGGGGATTGACCACAGTCTCTAGCAGCTTCACATGGTTGTCTGAATTGAACCAAAGGCCCTGTCCAAAGATGTGGGGTGTGGACATAGAACACTTGCTGCATCACTTCCTGCTGGCCATGGCTTTGCAGTTTCCATTGCAGCAGTCCATGTCACATCTTACAGTCTTAACAGTGTTCACAGCAGTGAGCAGCAGTCATGATGTTGGGATTTTGATACCTGGTGCAAGTCATCATGATACCAGTATTTCTTCTTTAATCTTTATGCTCTCCAATACGATTAACTATTCACCAATACAGCAAGCTGTTCATGAAAAAAGAAGAAATTAAAAAACAATCAAATTTAACCCAACCACCCTGTGTGTGTGTGTGTATGTATGTATGTATAAGTTAAAAGTTTTTATTTTTCATTCCCTTCGAAATTGCTCTTAAATGTGGCTTTGGTTGTTTTCACTGCTACTTCTAGCATGTAAGGCTGCCTGTTAAGAGTTGCCTCTTTTGTTTTTAAATGTACAGTAATGTTATATATATATATATATATATATATATATATATATATATATAT
>NC_068981.1:191830817-191833581 GCF_001194135.2 Octopus bimaculoides
ATATATATATATATATATATATATATATATATATATATATATATATTATATTTATATATGTATATATATCATCATTATTTAACACCTGCCTTCCATGTGTATGTAAATGAATGATAAAAATAAAAACTGTGGTAATAGCTAATTTAAAGTATCATTTTCATAATGAATTACACCAACAAACTTTTCAGTATGAAGCTTTTAGTCATTTGTATCATTTATTTTACTTATCTATCTATATTATACATATACTTTAATACTATGTTAACACTCAGAATATCAATATCACACGCATAACTTGTAAAATAAAAGCTTAATCATTGTGATTTACTTAGTTTTATACATTGATATTCTTAGCCACTTCTTGCTAAGCTGCTAATTCCTCAGTGATGCTATTTAATTGAAATCAATTAGTACAGGGCTGCTATTGTTTTAATTTCTTTTTTTAATTTCAATGTATCTTTTATTCTATGATTTAAAGGTCTACAAATATTGTCCTTTTCAAATTATTTCAGAAGCAAACTTTAAAATATTCCATACTGTTAGAAGAAATTGTTGTTCAGCAGTGAACTTAAATTTAATTTACCATCATTTTGACTCATTTGCATTTTTATTTTGGGGAAAACTGTGTAGAATGTGAACAGAGGTTATAGACTTTATTTTTATCTCCTATATCATTATCATCATCACCATCATCTTCATATGTCACAAGTTCTATGCTGGAGTGGGTTAGCTGGTTTAACAGCTATTGTATTCCTTGCTTGTTCAGTTCATCTTTTACTGTTCCTATTACATTGTGTTGGTCATGTATGGTATCAAGATATTTAAAGGTTTGTGTTTTGTAGATTGTTTTTATGTTGATAGAAGAGAGATTGAAGATGCATATTGGGAAAAGTATAGTTGGTAATGGATCTTGTGTATTGCTTGCATTCTTCACAAGTAATACAGAATATTCTTAAATGTTTTTCCAGCCATAGAATAAGATTAATGATCTCTTAAAATTAGTTCTACATTATAGCTTTGATTTTCTCATCAGTTCCAAATAAGTTTAATCTATACTAGCTGCTAATTCTACATCACATGTTCATGGGACAATGTAAGTTACTAAAATTATTGAAGGCAATATAGTGGTTGCATGGATAACATATTGAATTACTGACTCACAGGGCATGGGTTCAAGATCCACTTCTAATGTTACATAATGCTTTTGTTCATAGCACATTTGTTTTGGTCTGTTTACCTGGAAAAACTACCTATCACTCCCATTTCATGAGATGCTTATAAATTAGATGTTCTCAGCCAAAATGTTCATATTTGCAGAAACAACCAAAACATGATAGCATGAAAAACAGGATGTAAATGAGGTAATATTTCTAAAAATCTCCATTTGCTCCACTGCCAAATTTTTCCCTTTCCAAGAATTAGTATCTAGCCTTCCTTTGTGCTATACCTTTTCTTCATTTCTTCTATTTCAACTAATTCCATCCCAGTTCTACAAAGAATGATGTGCTGAACTACATAATTTCTGTTCAACACTATATGAAGCAATACCTAAATGCTTGAGATGATCTGTTAAACAAAATTATAATTTTTCCATATTATTAGCCACAACTTTACACATGAAATACTTTTTCGATGTTTACAGTACACTTTGTTTCAGTCAGCTTGATTTCTGATTGTTATCATTTGTCCTGTTCCTGGTTATGTACATAGTACCAGACTAGGTTCCAACTAGAAACTCTTATTTAGGAACTAATGTTAACAATGCTCTTATCCCCCAATCCATTGACACACTTATTCACCTTGTCCCTTGTGGACAAGAGCATTATTAATATTAGTCTCAAAGGTGTCTAATTCAAATGTAGCCTGTGATTGTACACATTCAGAAATAAGACATTTAATTATAGAGATTAAACCAATTAAAACTGTAGATTTAAATGATACAAAAATATTTCATGTGAAACATTGTAATTCTTATATGAAGCAATTTGTAGAAAACTTGCTAAAAATTAAAAAAAAACAACTTATAATTAATTTATTCAGATGAATTTTTTTCCCATTATTTCCTGTTTTATTCTTCAAAATTTACCATTAGACTTCATATTACAATTAGGAATTTTTATTTTATAGGCTCAATGAAATCATTTTACTTTAGTTTATTCATGAAATAATGGGTTCCTACACAGTACTTCTTGTAGTGATTTCTTAGACTTACTTCATAAATATAATCAAAGCTAAGTTTTACACTGTGTCTATTGTCTCCAACTTATCTAGCTGTCTTAACAACGTGATATAATGGTTGATGTAAAGTAGTAGTGGTAATGGGGTATCTCTCTTTAAAATAAATGAAAACAAATCTACAGACTGAAAAATTCTGTCTGCAACTAGATATTATTCTGATTTTCTTTACTTTTTCTTTTTTAAAATTCACTTTACATATTCCAAATTATCTGTACCATAATGTCCTCAAAACTGGAAATCTCTTTAATTTTCTGATTGAAAGTCTCATAGTTTCTGTCGAGGAAATATTTTTTTCTTTTATTGAAAAAGACAGTGTCTAGCACAATCAGCTACTTCATTTTCCATGTTTCTGTCCTCCCCACTGTCTTTCTCTTCAACAAGGATTTCTCTAAGCATTATTTAAAATAATGTTGTATTTGTCATGCAGATCACTTTACACACTCCTGTTCAACCGTTGTCTTCATATCTTTATTTTATTTCTCATTTTCTCTCTCTCTCTCTCTCTCTCTCTCTCTCTCTCTCTCTC
>NC_068981.1:191833591-191843009 GCF_001194135.2 Octopus bimaculoides
TTTCTGGTGTCGTTAAAAAAAAAAAAATCAATTTAAATGATTATTGAAATTAATTAGAGAGTTGAATCCTGCAAACAGTACAAATGAGAATTTACTAAGAAGGTAAGTGATAGAGCATCATTAATTCCAGTAAATTATTTTACTATATGTTTTTATTTTGTAAAAATATATAATTTAAAGTAATTTGCTCAGTGAAAGAACTTTTCTATTTTCTTATTTATGATGGATAATACACATTAGCTTTTAATTGTGACGAACTTGTATTTCATTTATTATCAACAGAAACAAGACAATGAAAATATCTAGTTTTTATATAAGAGAAAAGAAAGGAATTATTCTAAAATTATGGTGTTCTCAATAAAAAATATCTTTTGCATGAATTTGAAAATTGTTTTTGGGATTCTGTAATTGTGCCATTCCTATAAAATTACGTGGCATTGATATTTTTGACACCATTCATGTACAATTGTTTGTTTATTCTTATATATTAAAAAAAAAAAAAAAAAGAAATTCTGTGTTGCAAAGAACCATAGATTGATTTCATTGATAAAAGTAATGTAGATAATTGTCTGCTCATCATCTTATGTAAATTGATACATCAATTTATTTGTTTTTATATTGGACAACTCAAGCATCACAAAATGTATTTTTGTTAACCTATAATACAGCCAATTCTGTCTTCCAGTTTCTATTAATATATATTGTTATTCTCAGCAATAATAATAACTAGGACGAAGTTGAGTATTTCAGGATTGTATTTTAGTGAAAGCTATAACAAAATCAGCAGCTTCATATTAAAGGTTACAGACACTCAGATATGGCCTGAAATAGGTACATTCTGCTATTTTGATGACATTATTGGCACTGTAGTATAAATCTTAACATTAGCAGCCTCATACTAAAGCTTATGAACAATCAAATGTCTGCTGGAAGTAGGTACATTCTGTTATATAGATGACATAATTGATACTAGACCTGAAGTAATTAGTAATATATTGCCTAAAGTTAAAGGGAAGATGAGAAGATTTTAGAAACCAAGGGGTTATCAGACAATATGAGAAATATGTTAAAAATGTATTCAGTATAGCAGTAAAGTGTGTTTAATGAGGACACTGCAGTGGTTTGAAAGGACTGAAATGTTTAATCCCAAGTTGAGCCTTATTTGTTTTTAATGACTCCATCAAAGGGGGAAAAAGGCAATAAATATGACTGTTTTAAGGGCCTCCAAAGATGATAGAAGGAAGGTGGGAAATTGTCTTTAAGCTGGTGACCTGACTAGATTACTTGCAGCAGAGTAACCTCCACTAAAAGTATCCAAAGGCCCAGGTGGTAGTGAACAGGACCATAATCAAAGGCATTCCATTTGAGACCATCCTACCTTTTGCTGTATCTAGAACTACATTGCTTGATCTAATTTGAGGGGAATTTGCTATTTCTTGATTTGTCTAATGATTGTGTCCATTGTTATTGAAGGAGAGATGGACATGACCCCACTGGAGAAAGTTTTTGAGGTCTCTGTTCATAAAGTCAGTGCAAGTTTGGTGTGAAGTGTCTTGGCTGCATGTGGATGGTACTTTGGTGTGAAAAGGGAGGAAGAGTGAGTGTTGATGGAGTTGATAGGAAGTAGGTCAGTGATGTGAGGGACAGAACTGAGCCTTGGGGCACATCAGATTTGATAGGGTATGGATCAAAGAGAGAGAGAGCTCCATTAGTAGTGGTGTGATTGACAGGTAGCTGTCAATCCAAGAGATGATAGAACTAATATTTTACATGTTGCTAGGAGATTTGCATGCCAGACATGGCAAAATGCTTTGCTAATACTTTAATCTCAGGTACCTTTCTGACTATTTGCTGCCCTTTCATATGGTATCGGGTCTCCACTTACATGATATACCCAAAATACTTTACCAATCTACTGCCACTCAGCCTTTTTAAAAAATTAATATTGCACATTTACTTCCAGTTCATTTCTTGAAATCAATGAGAATCTAGGGGATTTGCTTGATCTGCTAGAAGTAACTGTTTTCAGCATTGAATCACACCATACCATCTTTACAAAGGAAAGACACTGCTCTGAGCATTTTACTTTGAGGACATGATAGCAGTACTCCATTGTAGGTTTCACCTAATGAGGGGTAAGGGTAGTGAAGTATTTACTGCCCTGGAAGGTGCAGGCTAGATTTTATGAAGTTTTGGCAATGTTACTGGTATGTGTCTGTTGAAAGAAATCCTCAGCCATGGTAAGACCCAAGACTGTTACTTATAATGACATTAAACGTTCTAGTTGTGCACTGTTTATGTTTAGAGTTGGTAAGCTGTAAAATTAGTATAATTTAGCATTGTCCACTCTAGTACCTCCTAATAGCCACATATATGTGGACAGAACTCTGGTTATGCAGACAATAGTCTTAGGATATTGCATTTGATGCAGTGTATGGTTGGGTTGAGTAAATTGGTTTGAAGTTAGGCCAAAGGATGACATACCCAAGCTGTGTATAGTGAAATGTTTGTTTTGTTCCTCTTTAGATCTGCTTAGTCAAAATTCATATTGACTATTCAACAATAGTAACAACAACAACAGCAGCAGCAGCACAAGTTAAAGTAGGTGCATTTGTATCAGATGAAGTACAGAAGAAAATGGATGGAATAATCTGTTGTCTGGAGTAATTACAAAGAATAGATTGAAAACAACATTTTGAAATAAATAGCATTAAATCTTATTTGAAAGAGACAATTATTGAGGCTGCTTAGAGGACTGATGAATAATTATTTTAGAAATAAATTTAATTAGTTGACAAATGATTGTCATTAGATGAAAACTTGTTGAAGGAGAGAGAGAGAAGATAGATGATACTGTAAATTTATTACATTAGTCCTACCAGTGAAAATACTCTGTTCATTTGTTTCTTTTGCATAGTGTTAGTTTTTCCATGCTAGCATTGCTTAGATGAGAGATAAATGCAGGAAGATTTTTATAGCTCAATGCTCTTCCTATCACCAACTCTTTCCTATTTTACAAGTAAGGGATTTTAAAAATTTTATTCTAGAGGAATTTAAAAGCACAGAGCTCACAGATGATTTATTGACAAGAAATGTTAACAGATGTCGCTGGTTGCAGCCTAGTCACAAATGGTGATGTTGCCATCTGTGACTGCAGCTCAGCACAGACGTTAGACAGACACACACACACTCATGGATGCTCAAGTACATTTATGCATATTCATTACTTTCAGTTTCACTCTACTAAATTTCCTGACAAAGCATTCGTCAACTTCGAGCTTTGGTAGAAGATATTTTCCCAAAGAGCTGTGCAGTGACAAATAAACCTCTTAGCCACGCTGTGTTTATGTAATGCGTAATAATTGACCTCTTCCCTTATATTTTTGGTTTGTGCTTAATATACTTGCCAGTAAATTTAGTTATTTGCATGTGTATTCTTAAAAAAAAAAAAAATTAAGGTCTGGCTGTGTGTTTACGAAACTTGCTTCTCAGCCATGTGGTCTTTTGTTCAGTTACACTATGTAGCATCTTGAACAAGTGTCTTTTACTATAGGCCCTGGTTGACCCTGTGAGTGGATTTGGTAGATGGAAACTGAAAGAATTCAATGTGTGTGTGTGTGTGTGTGTGTGTGTGTGCTTGTCTTGATATCACATGATGATTGTAAACAAGCATCACTGTCATACAAGTGATGTTCATTTCTAGTCTTCTATGAAAACATGTCTGGCTATGGAAAAATATTACCTTGCTTGAAAATGGGTAAGGATTGGTGACAGGAAGAGCATCTGAACATAAACTCTGCCTCAATAAATTCTATGTAACTCATGCAAGTATGGAAAAGTGGGCATTAGGACTATGACGATAATGGTCTATTTGTACACTTCCTTCTTTATGACAATATACATAGTTTGCTTCCAGGTCAGTCTTTCTGGAAAATACTATCTTTTACTAACGTCTATATCTTGCAACCTCTTTCTCTCTCCCCATCTAACTAATCTCTGTTATTCAGATTACATCCTCTATTTTAATATGGAATCAACTCCATTTGTTTTTCCCTTTGATACACATATAATAATGACTTCCATTTAAAATTATTTTTATTTATGTGTTGTAGATGGCAGGATCAGTAGACAAAATAAGTACTTGTTAAACATTGGGGGTTGATTTTAAATACCAATATACTTAAAAGCAGTAGCCTAGCATGGCCACAGCTTCTTTGACTAAAGCCAGTAAAAGAATAAGATTCACTAAATAACATTGCTTCACACTGTAAATTGATATGTCAGCCACATAACAATAGTTACTGTATGGGGCTATTATGGGCATGTATGTTTTTCATTTTTATGAATAATTTAAATAGCGTAATAAAATATAATCTTCACATTTATAAATTGAATATAGTCCAGTATTTTCTCCTTTTTGTTTGTCATATTTTTTAAACCAAAACAAGAATTTAGTTGCAATATAGATTCACTTCTTTTAACCACATTCTTCTCAGCTAGTGCCATCCTTTACAATGGCTTGCCATAAGTATGTTGATGTGAATTATATGCAGCAGACTATCCTATTGCAATTTTACTTTTCACTGTTAGTCTGGTTGGCAAGCTAAGGGTGGTGGTATTCTGTCACTTGCCCTAAATAATGGGATGGTGGAAAGAAGTATTTTCTTACATGTCGGGATTGATTAGTAATTTCCAGTTCTGATTCAGCAAGGAGGAAAACTTACATTGTTATTCTTTCCTTTTTTTCTTTTATCTTAGAATTAATTTGAATTATATAATTATCTAAAAAATAATTACATTATGTTTAGAAAAACTATTCTTGAATGAAGGTTATTTATATTTCAGTGTTACATGTTTGGTTTTTTCTATATTCTGTAATTCAAATATAGAAAAGTTCAGACTTTCCCATCCAGTTTTTAAGTGTTGAAGATATTTATAGAAACAAATTTTATTCCACTTAGTGGAAGAAAGCTTATAATAGTTTCTGAAGCATTGATATTATTCTATAATTTCTAATAATTTTAGTTACAAGATATCTAAGAATTTATCTGTATATTTGCTCACCATAATCTTAATGCTACTAATTTCATTTTTTTTTTCTTTTCAGAGTGACAGTTGTCCCAGTTCAATTGGTTGTAGCTCCACCACTCACTACTGGTCTTCATCTTCCCAGAACGTGCCACTACTCAATGGGGATCATTCCAAAAATGACATTTGCTCTGAGCGAAAAGAAGCAACTTTGCCTCGATTATCAGCCTATCCTGTTGTCCCAAGAACCACAGGTATGTAGTTTGAATTTTCTTTCTTTTGCTTTTCAGGTGCAGGCATGGCTGTGTGCTGACGAAGCTCACTTTGCAACCTTGTGGTTATGGGTTCATTCCTTGGGCAAGTGTCTTCTACTACAGCCACAAGCCAACCAATGCTTTGTGAGTAAATTTGGTAAACAGAAACTGTGCAGAAGCTTATTGCGTGTGTGTGAGAGATTGTTTGTCCCCACTACTGCATCACAACCTGTGTTGTTTGTTTACACTCCCATAACTTAGTGGTTCAGGAAAAGATATTGATAGAATACATAAATAGCACTATTTGAGCGTGATCGTTACCAGCGTCGTCCTACTGGCACTTGTGCCGGTGGCACGTGAAAAAACATTCGAGTGAGATCATTGCCAGTGCCGCTGGACTGGCTCCTGTGCAGGTGGCACGTAAAATACACCATTTTGAGCGTGGCCGTTGCCAGTACCGCCTGACTGGCCTTCGTCTTGGTGGCACGTAAAAGCACCCACTACACTCTCGGGGTGGTTGGCATTAGGAAGGGCATCCAACTGTAGAAACTCTGCCAGATCAGATTGGAGCCTGGTGCAGCCATCTGGTTCGCCAGTCCTCAGTCAAATCATCCAACCCATGCTAGCATGGAAAGCGGACGTTAAACGATGATGATGATGGTATAAAGTTTAGTATTATTCCAACATTATCTCTCTAATGATAGCAATGTAAGGTGTGTAAACATGGCTGTGTAGTTGAGAACCTTGCTTTCCAGTTATGTGGTCTTGGGTTCAGTTACACAGCATGGCACCTTGGGCAAATCTCTTCTACTGTAACCCCAGGCCCACCAAAGTCCTATGAGTAGATTTGGTAGATGGAAACTAAAAGGAAGTTTATTGTTTGTGTGTACTCTTGTCTACAAGATATCATATAATGGTTATTAATGAGCATTACCATCAAGCAAGCAAGGTTGGTCATTTTTCAGTCTGCCAGGAAAAACATGTCTCGCTCTGGGAAAATATTATCTTGCTTGAAAACAGGTGGTGGTTGGCAGCAGGAAGGGCATCCAACTGCAGAAAATATGCCTCAACAAATTTCATCTGACTCATGCAAGCATAAAAAAGTGTATGTTAAAAGGTGATGATAACAATGATGATGTAACTGAAGTAAAAACATTGGTGAATTAATTTAGTTCCCCAAGCACTTGTCACCAATCATGCAATCTTTAAATTTTGATGATTTGAAACTAATTTTGCAATTAATAGGTAATGTTTGTCAGGTATATATTATTTAGCCAAATGTTGTTTAGAAGTGATTTGATTAAGAACTAAAATAATATTAAAAAAAAACAAACTTGGATTGATAATATATTGTAAATTCCATCAAATAGGAAAAAAATATTGTCATGTTATTTTGTCTTTTGCACAATTTTTGGTGTGAGGTATTGTATTGAAACAGATATTGTTGTATCTTGGGTGGCTCCTTATTCCAATAATAAACACACACTGGTTCTATATTACTTTTATCATTATTTGTCAACCAAACCATTTAATTAAGTGATTAATCATTTGGTCAGTCCATCAATCGGCTTCATCAGAGTCCTTTCTTTGCTGTTCATGACTTCATCATTGACATGCCCTCTCTAACCATTCACACAAATATGCATATGCATGGACTTCTTTCAGTTTCCATTTACCAAATTCCCTCACAAGGCATTTGTTGGCCTAGGGCTATAGTATAAGATATTTGCATATTGAACTATGGAGTGGGATTGACTCCAAATCTATATGGTTAAGAAGCAAATGTAGGATGAGGTTGTGAATGACAATGAAAGGACTGTGATGAACCTGACTGAATGATTAATTAAATCACCAGTTAATCAATTGGTTAACTAGTTGACTAATAATAAAAGAAATGAAATAGAGCCAGAGTATGTTTATTATTGGCATAATGACCCTCCCAGAGTACAACACAAAAAAGTCTTGTTAATTTGTCTGTAAAATCCATGTGGCATTATTGACAAAAATCACTTGCAAAATTTCATTTTCCAATATATTTTAATGGTGTAGGCATGGCTGTGCGGTGAAGAGGTTCACTTCTCAATCATGTGAATTTGGATTCAGTCCCACAGCATAACCCTGGGCCTTGTGAGAAAATGTGATAGATGGAAACTGAAAGAAGCCTGTTAAATATATTATGTGTGTGTGTGTGTGCAAGTACACATGTATGAGCATGCCTAGATGCATGTTTGTGTGAATGCTTACAAAACTACACGGAGCTACAGCTATGGATGGTGACTTTTGTTTCAGCTATAATTTGTGACATCATCCTTTGTAATTGCACTGCAACTGATGATGTTTGTTGACATCATTTCCTGTTAACAAATCATCTGCTAGCTCTGTTTCATTTTTTTTATTTTCTCAAACAAAATACCCCTTATTTTGTGTGAGGGTTGGCAACAGGAAGTGCATCCAGCTGTAAAAATCCTGCCTCAAATTTACTTCTATATAAGTCATGCTAGCATGGAAAAACAGATGTTAAATGGATGATTTTAAAGTAGTAAATCATTTTACTTTTTAAGATTTTGCCATTTGCACAGCATAGAACAGAAATTCCTACTGCTTTAAAAGAATTCCTGAAGCTTTAATTGTAGAAGATGGTTAGGATATTAGAGACAGCACTGAATAAAGTTGAATGCAGAATGAAACCAATCTGGTGTGTGATCTCTATTGACATTACAGTCATAATGTAAAAGATTTGGATTAGATTAGCAGATTATTAGGTAAATTTAGAGAAGTGAATATATAGGAGAAAAACATAGAAAGAAACTTAAAGTGATATGAAAAGTTTAGCATGATTAGGAAGTGAATGTCTTTCTGAATATTGAACAGAATTTTCTGTAAGTTGAGAGGGTATCTAATGTTTAAAAAGTATTGATCTAAATTTGGATTTGTGTAGCATTATGATCCGTCTAGCTATTGAAGTGTTTGGCGGAAAGAGAAACCTGACTTCACAATGCTAATGTGTTTGTGACAGGATATATTACTTAATGCTAATGCCTTTCAAACAAAGGCTATTGGAATAATAGAGCTTTTTTTTTTCTTGTTCCTAATGGAAGATGATATATAATATTTGTTGAATATATAGTAGTAGATTAAATCTTAGAATATGAGTAAGTCTGCTTATGAGACTCAAATGAGAACTGATCGCTAGCTTTCTTGACAGCAATTAGGGCTATTACAAATGTAAAGTATTTTGAGGAATTCTGCAGAGAATAGATTATATTTAAGGACAAAATGTAATCAGATATTAAAAAAGAAAATCTTTGTTGGAAATGTTAAATAATAAAAGGTTTAAAATTTCAGAAGCAAAGAGAATAGCTGATAAATTAAATTAAATATGAAATATTCAAATATACTTTAATCTTGTTTTGGAAGAGTTTCTGAGCTCTAGCTGAAGGCTACAATGCACTTCATTTGGCACCATCACTATGGTATTGATACTGAGGCCAATACATTTAAACATATCAAATGCAATTTGTTTATATGCATACAGACAATAGTAGATTGCAAACAGAATTTTGTAATTAGAAATTTACATGTTTTTTCACCAGACATTGTGATGTATATGTAAATTGTAGCAGAGCAGGTAGCCATATTAAGGCATGAAGCACTGTATTTGCAAATAGTTATTTAATGTAGTACATGGAAAACATGAAATGAAATGAAGCCACTGATGGTGCCTTTATTATAAACTTTTGATCTGCCAGAAATAGCAACAAAATCCCTTTCATATTACTACTTTCTTTAAAAAAAATGACATGATGTAGATACACTTTCTGAATAAGAAATAGGATAATGTGGCCTTACCTACATAAGGCTGAGAAAGCAAAAAAGACAAAACGGTTATGAATGGAATGATGATGAAGCAGAGCAGGAGATAATTAATGAGCTGCAACAGTTAAAATGTTGTAAAGATCAACATCCTTTCACCAGATTTAACATATCCCTGCAATATGGGGATAAATAACTGGTAAAAGAAATATTTTTTGAATGAGTAGTTGCAGCTAACTGAATTTACAATTAACTGCATTTGTGAAAACACAAAAAGTCTGCTGTCTTGTGTTATGACAAACTAGACTATACTAATAAAGAAA
>NC_068981.1:191843019-191880325 GCF_001194135.2 Octopus bimaculoides
ATTGTATTTCTTATTTCTAAATGTTTGGCAATTACTGAGCTGAATGTTTTGCTTCAATAACAGCAGACCAGGATTATCCATCAAAGACATTGTGCTAATTTTACTTGTTAAAACATTTTAGCTCACAAAAACCTTCTGTATTAAATAGAGGAAAAGTTGTGATAGTGTTTATACACAATGAAATGCCAACTTTTCCTTGCTCACATGGAATTTGTTGAGGCAGATTTTCTATGGCCAGATGCCCTTCATGTTGTTAACCCTGTTTTCTAAGTAAATTAATATTTACCCATGGCCGGATATGTTTTCACAGAGGATTGAAAACAAAAGGTACTGCGAGTATGGCAAGGTGTCAGGTACCTCATTCCTTTGTCATTTCATCTGAAAGGTTCAGCTTTTTGAGGTCATTCTTCAGTACTTCATTCCAAATATAACAGGCTTCTTTGAGTTTCCATCTAACAAATCCATTTACAAGGCTTTGTTGGCTCAGGGCTACAACAGACATTTACCCAAGTTGCCATGCAATGGAACTGAACCCAAAACCATGTGGCTTCTCAACCACACAGCCAAGCCTGCACTTTCATAATTAATTAATGAAATTCAAGTTACTAATTAATATTTTGTGCTTTCCATATTTCAAATTATTACAAAATTTCATTTTTTTTTTTAAATTAAACTTATTTCTTTTCTAATGCAGGAGGATAACTACAATTTTTAATTGTAAATTGCATATAATACTAATATATTTATAAAGTGTTACTTGTGGCATTAACATTAGCTGTATGTAATAGCTAATATGATCTGTATATTTTCCACACATTAAAATTTAAGCCTTCTTTTTGTTAATAATATATAGCTGTTTATTAGCAGATTTTTGTTTATCAATTTGTATTCATGTATTACTAATTTTATATTTTTTCTATTTTTCTTTTAACCTTAAAGTAAAAAAGTGGACCCCTGTCAAAAGACACCATTCTGCAGGTGACATGTTGGTCACTGAAATAGAGCCAGGTAATGACCTGGATAAAGTAGAACGTCCAAAATCAGAAGGACATGCTTACACCAGGCAATTTTCACCAAAGAGAACATCTAGTTATGGGGTATGTTTATTTTATTGAAATGTATGAAATATATCAAGTATCTCCTGATGAAAAGCTTCGTTATAGGTTGAAGCATCCATGGGGACTAATCATTATGCCACTTTTATTTTTGTTTGTTGGAAGAGGTTTAACCTTTTTGCTATCACATATTTCTGCTGAAATACTCAACTTTTGTTTCAATTAATTTTGCAACAGACGAAGAATTTAGTAAAATAACTTCACCATTCTTAAGCTTGTGTTTCAAGCATAAATTAACTGAATTTTTTATGGAAAATTTTAATTAAAATCACCTTAAAACAGGAAGTTTGTATCACTGAACTGAGGGCAGTTTCAAGCAGGTTGGTATCAAAAGGGTTAAAAATGTCATCTGAGTGGAGCTGAAGAAATAAATATTAGTCATATATGTTCAGTATTCAAACTGATTACAGAGAGAAAGAGAATTCAGGACTGTTGCATGTTACATCTGGCTTCTTTGGTGTTGTAATATAAACAGTTTTGTTAGCATGAAATATATTAAAAAAAACAAAACAAAAAACAGATCTTGAGTTCTTTAGAATTCCACTTCTTCAAAAATAGTGTTTGCTAGTAGCCATGTCATGGTACTTGTCTGTCTTCAAATATTTGAGCAAATTTTTTTTCTATACTTTGCTTTATCAAAAACTTTAATATATTTCTTTCATGCTTTCCTTTCTGATCTTGATTTTACAAAGACCTGTTTTGAAGCAGTGCTGTTATATAAACTTTCAGAGTCAAATTTTTTATAAATTTTCATATAACCTATTGTGGTATGTGTTGTAATTGTTACAATTTGTTTTCCAGATAAGAATTTAAGGAAATAACTGCTCTCTTTCTATCCTCCCCCCCTCTCTCTCTGTGGTGTTTCAGTCCAGACTAGCCCTGATCAAAGGAGCAATTACTGTTACTGGGGTTATCTAGGACTACATTAACTACATTGTCCTTGCTGTTTTTAAAGAATAGCTGGGCTCAAAAAGAGATTTGGCTGCCATTTCTTGCAGATCAAGTGGCCACATAGTGGCTCCATCATTGTTATTTAACGATGATGATCTTTTTATGTTAGTTTTATGAGGCTTATGAAGATAATGAAATTGTTGAATTCCAAACATAATTGTTACAAAGTAACTTCTGTTTGAAACATTACATCATATTATTTCAGTAATAAAATATATTAGACAATAAAGCTGATATAAAAATTAAATTAGCCTGTACACATTAATTCACTAAAATTTTTTTTGAAATATAATTAATTCATTAATAACCTATTTCATTGACTAACAACTTTACCAAACTAACCACTGGTTTATAATAAAAATAAGTAATGAGCATTGATGAGTATATGAGTGAACCAGCCTTAAGTACTGTAAATCATCATCCTCATCATTTAAAGTCTTTTTTCCATGCTGGCATGGGTTGGGCAGCTTAAGAAGATCTGAAGGACTGCATTGAAGTTATGGCTGGGATGCTCTTTCTAACTTGGTGCTTACTTTCATACTTGCAGCACAAGTAAGACAAGAGAGCATAACGAATCACCAGTCTTCTCAGTCCTTTGACATTTCCTCCATGTGGCTCAAGATCTGGAGCTCAGCCTCCACTAATCTGTCTCGTGTCTTCCTGAGTCTTCCTCTTCTCCAAGTTTCATCTACTTTAAGTGACCTTTAAACAACTGTTCTCATCCTTATGCACCATGTGGCCAAACCAGCACAGTCTTCTCTCTTGCAAGCTATATCTGATTCTTCTTATGTCTAACTTTTCTCTCATCACATTTGCATTTTGTTATACATGCACACTAACCATTGCACATCCAATAGAGCATGCTAGTTTCATTCCTCTCTAGTTTTTGCATATCCTCAGCATTCAGGGCCCATCTCTCCCATTTAGCATTGCTGTTCATACACAAGCATCATACAGTTTGCCTTTCATTCTGGGAGAGAGGCTTTTTGATGTCTACAAAAGTAATAGCTCTGAACTTTCTCCAATGAAAAATTTGTAGCATGAAAGAAATATTATTTGCTCATTATTTGTATATGTTTTAAGGGATCTTAATCAATTTTGTATCTGGATATATTCAGTGTCATAGAATATAGTCATTTCAGCTATTTGGTCAGTGAGTTAACTGTTCAGAGCATTGTACTAGAGTATATACTTCAGTTATGTTCCATGTCTTGTTTCCTGTTGCCTTCAGAGTTATCTCAATGTCCCAGGTGAATAACAGCTTATTTAGATAAGCAGTTCTAGTTATGATGCCATTAACCTTTTCCTCATAGTACACTACAAGAGATTTTATAAATGATCATGTACAAGATTTAAAAAATATCAGTCGTTTGTCAGGCTTTCCAACTAAAAATGTTTTGCAGTAAAACATACCTTTTTAGTTTTAAGTAAAAATATTTTTACTCTCTACCAGGCACCTGTTCTATATCGTTAGTTACCTTACTCTTGAGAAGTCTGACAAAAACGTCATTGGCTGTGTCTGACTCAATAAACTGAGCCGACTGCCTCTGGACTTCAGCCTGTCTCTCCTCTCTAGGATTGAAAGTATCCTATTAGATCATACATTACAGTGTGTGGTGATGGTGTGCTCTCCATCAATTAAAGTTCAGATGCATCCATCATACGATTCCTTATTAACAACCTGCTTGCTGTCACGTCTAAGGATGCTCAGTCTTTTGCTGATGATATTACTATTCACTTTTCTCTATCCTTTTGAACAGTCATCTTCTGTATGCAACCCCAACAGCTCGCACTAAACTTTCTCTATTTCCACAAACAAAGACCTCCCAAATATTCTCCAATGGTGAAAGTACAAAGATGCAATGACTGCTTATGTCAAGAAACAATCTTGTATCTCACCCTCTCCACTCTTGAACAATACACAATTGAAGTCAATAAATGCTAGACTTCACAGTCATTGATGGTTTCTCTACATCTCCAAAACTAACCTGCTTCTGAACAGTGATCGACTCTCTCTCTCTCTCTCTCTCTCTCTCTCTCTTCTGCTCATCAACCCAACTCTATCTCATCCTTCAACTGTCACACTAACCATTAAACCCAATTCTGCCTCTGCACAATCTTAACTCTCTAGAATTGCTTCCCTGTTTCTTGTTTTTGTTTTCATCTTTGATGTTGATTTACTGTTCAAACATCAACCATATCAATTTTCGCTGTCTGGGTCATGGGCACTGTTCCTTCTCAGTTGAAGGGGTTGGGGACCTCACCAGAACATTTTGCTTAACAAAAATTGTTTTGCTACTATTAAATTTTGGAGAATGATCATTTTAAAACGAAACTAGACAAAGATAATGTTAAGAGGACTCTTGGTTCTAATGCAGTGTAATGTTATTATAGATGCAATGGCAGAGATTAAGACGCTATTAATTATTCAGTTATTTTGCTTCACACATGAGACTGAAGTCAGATCAGATCAGATCAGCCTTATTTATTTTATATATTACATTTTGTGAACAATGACACCATTAGTTTTAAAGGGTAGCCACTAGTTTCCTGAGCTTGCAATAAGTGTTGGTGCAATTGAAAACAGAACGAATACTACAGAGTATTTTAGTTTGATAGCACCAGATTATTGGTTTTTCTCAGTGATATTTATATCTTTCATTGATTTACATTAGCAAAAGATGCACACACATACTCATTCAATAGATTTCCACAATGTGTCTGTCTACCACATTTTACTCAAGGCATTGGTCAACTCGAGGCTATGTTGAAATACATAAATGATGACTTAACATCAATATCTTAGAAAGCAGTTAAAAAGGAAGGCCAGCATACTAGTAGGATAGAAGCGATCATCATCATCATCATCATCATCATTTAACATCTGTACTCCATGTTGGTATGGGTTAGATGGCTCAACAGGAATCAGTAAGTCTAAGGACTGTGTCACGCTCCAATGTCTGTTTTGACATAGTTTCTATGGCTGAATGCCCTTCCCAATACCAGCTAGTTTAAGAGTGTACTGGGTCCTTTTTTGTGTGGCACTGGCACTTGTGTGGTTACCATGTAACTCACAAGACCCCTCAACTGAGTAGAACTACAATAGAGAGAGAGAGAGAGAGAGAGAGAGAGAGAGAGAGAGAGGTTTTATGCTAGGTGTTGAGAGAATTAAGTGTGAAAGAAGGATCAGGAACAGGTTTCTTGATGTAGAGGTGATACATGCCTGCCTCATTATTTAAAAATGGATGGGAGGATTTGGAATGGAGCTGGACAGAGAGATAAAGATGGTGGTGGTGGTGGTGACAAAAAAATACAATTATCAAATCAATCAATCTTATTTATATGCTTTCACTGATATACTGATTTGATTAGTTTCAAGGCTAAGATTGTGTGTCAAAGGAGAGGTTTTGATGAGTTAAAATGATGAAAGCATGTTAAGAAGAACAATATAACAAGGATTGGTGTACAGATGCATGTATATGTTTGTTGTCACTTATTTTATTGTAATATTTGTTTACATCTTAAATAGATATGTCATTTCTGTTTTGTTTATTTTGACTTATTTTGTATTTCTTCTTCTCTAGGGCCAATCTCCTTTTGGAAAAGCAATCTCATATAAGAAACAAGAAAGATTAGGTGAAGGTTCATATGCAACAGTTTATAAAGGAGTCAGCTGGTAAGTCAGAGTTGTTCGCTATATGTTATAGAATGTCCTTATATGGCCAATACATTGCCCTACATATAAGTGAAGCAGTAATCCAGTCATAGAAACCAGGCCAAATTCAGACTGGGACCTGGTGTAGCTCTCCGGCTTACCAGTTCCAGTCAAACCATCTAACCCATGCCAGCATAGAAAGCAGATGTTAAATCATGATGACGATAATGTAGGTGTGTTGCACTGACTTTAATCGAAGAACATCAAAAACTAAAGTAATTTTTTTTTTTTAATTAGTAAAAGCAAATGTTATTAAATTTATAATATAATAATGTTAGTCAATAAGGAGAAAAGTTTTTCAATTTCTCTTTCAAGACACAACAGGATGTATTGAAACTTCCAGTATCTATTGGCAGAAGAGTCCACTTCCTCATACCATTGTTTTATATCTATATCATTTCCTATAGTTATTTACTACTTTTATACTGGTTAAAGACTGAAATGGCTATTAGAAAGTAATTGAAGGATGTTTGTGAAGAAAAGAGAATGTATTTGTGACAGTTTTGTCGAGCCAGTTGGATATTGTTCCAGCTGTGATCATGCTGTCTTGTTTTCATATATAATGTATCTAGGATTATATTATTTTATTAGTTTAAGCAGCTGCAAAGGGGCTCCTTTATTTTAATAATATATACATTCCTTTGTTGGTAGCTACTCTACATTATGTTATTGCACATATACTTCTAAAAGGATTCTTAGAAATAACTTAAGTAGAATTTTGTTATTTTTGAACATGTGTGTGGATGAAGGTTGTGGTTAGGAGTTTAATTAGTTTTGCGTGTGCCTGTTTCTTAACCCTTTTATTTTCATTTTTCTGTTGAAATAAACTTAATCTGTTTTGATTAATTTTGAAAACAAGGAAGTTATTAAAATAACTTTGTCATTATTAAGCTGGTGTTTGGATCACAGATCAACATGAAATTTTAATGGAAGATTTTAATTTAAATGACTTTAAAATAGAGTTTGTATCACAGAACCAGGAACCTAGGTGGGTTAGTATCAAAAGTATTGAACCCAAGAAATTCTAAAGTTAATAAAACTAATTTTGCCTTTTATACAAACAACTATGTTAGTGGAGAGAAAGCGAAGAAGCCAGTAATTTAAAAATTTAGCATTTTTTCTTCACCTTGTGATTGCTAATGGAAACATTATTAGAGAATTTGATACCATAGTGGCGTTTTTATTTCACAATAAGCACAGGCAGGACTCTGTGGTTGAGAAGCTTGCTTTCCAACCATGTCATCTTTAGTTCAGTTCCACTGCATGGCACCTTGGGCAAGTGTCTTCTGCTATAGTTGTGGGCTGATCAAAGGCTTGTGAGTGGATTTGGTAGGCAGAAACTGAAAGCAGCCTATCATATCTGTGCATGTATATGTGTGTGTGTTAGTTAGTTAGAAAGAGAGAGAGATAGTGAATCATAAGCTTCTGCAGGATTTCCATTTACTGAAGTTCACTCTCAAGGCATTGGTCACCATAAGGTTAAGTATGATAGCAGGCAATATACTCAAGGTGTCACAAAGTAAAATCAAGCTGAGACCCATTTGGTCGCATGGTTTTTATCGTTGGATGCCCTTCCTGCTGTCCAGTAAGGAATCTTTTTATGCCACAGGTCTTCAAAAGTTTAAGTCATAATGACAAAAAGAAATACCAGCATCAAATCAGTTTTTCTCCAGTGAAACTGTGGAATTCATCAACATTCACGCACATTTACATATGTGATCTCATGCACACACAACAGGCTAAAAATTTCCGTCTACCAAATTCACTGACAAGGTTTTGGTAGGCCCAGGACTACAGAAGACACTTGTTCAGGGTGTCACACAAAGGGATTGAACCCAAAGCCATTTCCTTGTGAAGTGAAATTCTTAACTACATAGCCATTGCTGTGTTTATATTTGTTAGTATTAGGACAATGTTAATGAAGTGTTTGTTCTATTAGTAATCTGTAATACTCTAAATAGATTATCATGAATGCCATTTTAATTAGATATTTGTCACTAATTATAACAGTATATATATCTTTGTTATAATACTGAGTTATTCATTCATTGCAAGTCTTTTATTTGATGTTGCTCTTATTTGTGTAGATTCCAATCGATGTTTGGATTTATGTCTTATCTATTTGTTGCAGAATATTTCTTATAAAATGTTGTTTAGGAAAAAACACCAGCCACAAAACCTGTTCCCCACCCCCAGCCATGTTCTGTATTGAATCCAACTGTACAGCACTTTGGGCAGGCCCAAACCTTATGATTGGGTTGACAGAAACTGCATGGAAACTTGTTGGTTGTCCTTTATATTGCTTTTGGTTGGTAAATTTAGTCATTACCCAGTTTAATGGTTCTTGCTATACAAATCAAATTTCTTGATATCTAAGACCCTTCTGTTAATTCCAGAAGTTCTGCAAAAATGTCAAATCCACTTCCATTCTGATCTAAATATACCATATATTAAAAAAAAAGTTTAATAGGTGCAGGCATGGCTGTATGGAACCACATAGTTTCTGGTTCAGTCCCACTGCACAGCACCTTAGGCAAGTGCCTTCTACTAAAGTTCCAGGCCAACCAATGCCTTGAGAGTCAATTTGGTAGATGGAAACTGTGGAGAAATTCAGCGTAAGTGTGTGTGTGTGTGTGTGTGTGTGTGTGTATGTGTACACATACTCATACACATGTGTGTGTTTTTGTGCTTGCATTGCATTTGTCTCCCACCACTGCTGAACAACTGGTGTTTATGTTCCTGTAACTTAGCAGTTTGGCAAAGGAGACCAATAGAACAAGTACCAGACTAAAAAATAAGTCTTGGAGTCAATTTATTTGACCAAACTCTTAAAGGCAATGCCCCAGCATGGCTGCAATCCAATGACTGAAGCAAACTATAAAAGAAAACGGTGATTGTTATGAAATCTTCAGAAGAACTTCTTTACTCATGAGAAATAGGTTTGTGTGCAGAGTCTAGGAATATGTGGTCAAGAATAGCTGATCAGTGTGGAGATGAGTGATGCTACCTGTTTGTGAATAAAATATTGTAATATGAATAAGCAGCTAGTATCACCTTTCAAGCAGTAAATACTACTATTCATCCTACTGCTTTATTTCACTATGAAACATAGTTTTTAATGTTAATGAATTGTTTTTGTAACAAATATAAACAATTAGTAAAGTTCATTGCTTTGTCTTATATTTATTACTGTTCTTGTAGATTTTTCAGTTTCTGTAATTAATCCAAATGAATTTAAAATTGCTTAAAAATTATGATTAAAGAAAACATGTTGATTGATAGCTAATCCCCAAGAGAATATGGTTGTGTTGTTATATTTAGCATGTCCTTTGTGAAATCCATATTATGCAAGTAAAGAGGATCAACAGTCATTTATAATTCAAAACAACACAACTGCTGACTATCAATGTTAATCCTCTAAACACGTTATGTGTAGTTCAATACAAGGCTTTTTTTTTTTGTTTTAAAATGTCAATCTTGCCGATAAAGTGAATGTTAAAATTGTGTATTTGTAGGTTTCCTTGTTTTTGGGGGGAGTGGGGTGGGGGTTCTGGTTTCTCATTAATGGAAAAAAAAAAAATTTGGTTTTTTAGACTAGAAGCAGTGCTCTTTCATTGGAATTTAGACATCAGCAGGGTAGTCATGTAGATATCTATGTATGTGTGTATTTATGTATGCATGCACATGTATACATACATTACATACATATACATGTATGTGTGTGTGTATACACGCTCATGTAGGTATAGGCATGGATGTTATTGCAAATATGAATTTTATTTCATCTTAAACTTCTGAATGTTTTAATCCTTTAGCATTCAAATTGGCCATATCAATCCCAAGTATTTTACCTGTTTTGTGTTCAAACTGGCTTGATAAGGTGTCATACACCTACCCTGCATTGCCATTCTAAAACTAAACAAACACATCATCGAGATATCGAAGTTACAAGATAATGTATGATTAATTCAAAATATTGTGAATAAATAAGCATTACATTTGACACATAATTCAAATGCTAAATGGTTAAATATCTTAACTGTGCCTCTGATAGCATGTAACAGTTATCTTTTAGAAATGTTCTTCCTGATTTTGTGAAGCCCAGATTCTCAACATGGGTACTGAGGTTGTTAGTTACATAACCAAGTGCTCTAATAATTATTAGTAAAAATCTAAAACTATATCCTGGATGAGGGTAACTATAGAGATCTCGTTGTCTGTCTGTCAATCTTTCTTTAGCCATCTCCTTTTTCAGTAATTGTACTCATATTGCTCGTGTTCTATTTTTTCTATTTTAGTTTATCTAAATATTATTCTTCTGGATTCTTCTCTTCAGTACTTTTTGACTTTGATAGTTATTAACTTTCATGTGATTTCAGTTTAACAAATCAAGTGGTAGCTCTTAAAGAAATCCGGTTGCAACAAGAAGAAGGAACTCCTTTTACAGCCATTCGAGAAGGTAAGTTAGATATTGATGATTTAGTGTTACTCATGTCTATATAAAGAATATGACACCAAGGTAGAAATATATAGACTTTGTGTGTGAATACTAAATTTTTCTTCTCAGCTGATATTGTGAATGTGAAATAATTTGATACATTTAAAGGTTGGAGAAATTTTTTTATATATTTGATTATTCTATCTAAAAGTTATTTGTTTTTTTTTTTAAGCTAACAATACATTGTGAAATTTATTCAGTATCTAAGCTGGTCTAAGCTATGTTGTTAAAATTTAGTTTAAAGAGTATTCTTCTCTGTTGTTAAACAATGTAGTTTTTCATATTTGTGATGAAGTGTCAACTTGATTAAACCTTAATTTATTTGTTTTATATTTTTCACTCTCCAGCTTCATTATTAAAGGTCCTTAAACATGCAAACATTGTCACATTGCATGATATAATCCGTACAGATGAAACATTAACATTTGTTTTTGAATATGTTGTGAGTATTTAGTCAAAATTTGTTCACTCTTTTTTGTTTTTAGAATTACTTCACTTTTTGGTGAGAGGGATTATTTCTTGCTACTGTAATAAACTAAATATCATCTTTTTGTTATTTTCCCCCTCAATTTTTCAATTTCTTACTATTTAGCAATACCCTCAAAACAGTGAGCATTATTTCTAGGCTATTTCTCTTAACAGTTTGATACCAACCTGGCTGAGACTGCTCCTCGGTCTATGAAACAAACTTCTTGTTTCAAAGAGATCTAAATTAAAACCTTCCATCCAAATGTTTTTTAATCTATGATCCAAATATCAGCTTAACAAGGACTTTACTTCTTCAATATTTTCAAAATTAACTGAAATAAAAGTAGTTTATTTCACAAGAAATATGACAAAAGGGTTAAATCCACAATATAAACGTGTGTATGTATTAGTCCAGTTGGTTACTGGACTAATACATACACACATACAAGTGTGCATACATTTAAACATGCATTCATATGTTCATATTTATGTTGGCAGCAGCAGAATTTTAATGGCTGTTTTTTGATAGTGGCCTTTATTGGACAGTTCTACTGGCAAGAATAACCCCTTGTGTAATTTGGAGTGCTTAACTTTTGAGTTAAAGTGCTGGTGTTAAGAATTACTACCAAGTTTTAGATAATCAAAAATTATAAAGAAAACACTTTTAAATGACTCTTCCGATTGATATGTAAAACTCTATGGCAACCATTTATAACAACATAAAATCTTTCAAAATGTCATCTAATTTTTATGACCTACATTAAAAATGTCATGTATTTGACAATCATATTTTTGTGTTTTGGTTTCTCTAAGAAAGTTTCCATTTTATGAAAGCTGTTATCCATTTTTTTCATCCCAATTTCAGCATACAGATTTGAGTCAGTATTTAGAAAAACACACCGGTGGATTAAATGCATTTAATGTTAAGGTAAAACTCTTTCTTCTAATTTATCCATAATGTTTTTTTTTTTGTTTTTGACTTTGTATTTCTGAATTTGACATATTCTGAATGCTTAAATATCTAATAGAAATATTTTCAGAGCTTCATAAATGTGTAGGTACAGAGTTCAGTTTTTAATTAAATGATTTTGAGTTCTGTCTCACTAAATGACATTTTTGAGCAAGCACCTTCTACTGTAGCCTCAAGCTGATCAATACCATGTGAATAGAATTATTGGGTGGAAAATGTATAACACATCATTTATGTATGTGTATATATATATATATATATATATATATATATATATCTCCAAACGTGGCCAATGACAGTACCCACTGACTGGCTTCCATGCCAGTGGCACATAAAATGCACCTTCGGAATGTGGCCGATGCCAGTACCCCCTGACTGGGCCCTGTGCCGGTGGCACATAAAAAGCACCCACTACTCTCTCAGAGTGGTTGGTGTTAGGAAGGGCATCCAGCTGTAGAAACTCTGCCAGATCAGATTGGAGCCTGGTGCAGCCTTCTGGCTTGCCAGACCTCAGTCAAGCCGTCCAACCCATGCCAGCATGGAAAACGGATGTTAAACGATGATGAGGATGATATATAGCAAATAAGTAACAAGGAAGTGTATATTTGTCTCCTCATGACATCACATGATAGTTGATGGAAACTCTGTGTACACACTCATTCTCTCTCTCTCTTTCTCTCTCTCTCTCTCTCTCTCCCTCTCTCTTCCTCTCTCTCCCTCTCTCTCCATGCAACCATAGGAAAAGACATAAAATGATTGCAAGAATACATCAGTGAAGGCTTTAGTTCAATCCCTCTATATTCCTATCATCTCTGACTTTTCTCCTTTGAGTCAAAGAACTGGGTTCAATGTATTCAACAGAAAGATGATGTCCCAGCATGGTTGTAGTCCAATGATTGAAACCATAAAAGGATTTTTATCTTTTTAACCTATATCTAATTCTTTTTTATTTTATTTTAATGAACTATAAACTATAAGTATACAAATAAGTTTTGTTATCCATTTAGCAATGACCTTTAAAGGAAGAAACATAAAGAAATTTCACAAGAAGCTTCTCAAGCTTCTAGTAAATATGTAAGGTTTCACTAAATATCTGAGAGTTGGCGGGGATAGCAATTATGCTGATCCAGTCAGATTTTATTTAAAAACAAAATCAATGCATTTCTATTAGTTTCCTTCATCAGACACAGTATCTCAGTTCCACTACCATCCTCTGTAATTCTAGTCAATAGAGAATTCATAGTGTTTATCTTCCATTAGATCTGATCACATAATTTTGACCTCATTATTTCAGATTTTAGTTACAATTCTAAAGTTTCACCTATTAACTTATTTTCTAAGATTGCATTAAACTGGTTTTCTGTTTCCATTGGAAATTGTGGTGCTTAATGCTGAGTAGTCTGGTGATCAATTTAAGACATCTCCTATTTCACAGGATATTTGGTGCAAGATATACTAGTCAGTCATAGAAATACTTCTTCTAAAACCTTAGTTTTCCAAACTGTTGATAGTTTGTTGACTTCCTTAACATTAATGTGAATAACAGTGAAAATATCAGTAGAAGGTTTCTTTTCAAAATTTTGGATTTTTTAAATGTCTTGATCTGAGACTGTGTTGAAACTGAAGCAACTACATCAGAAAAGAGCCATTTAATAGCACACAACTGTGACCAAGTCACTGACACAGTTCAATATAGAACTATGAAATAAAGTTAGATTTCAAATTAATTTAACAGTTTTGTGTGTTATTAAATGGTTCTTCCATGACGTATTTGCTTTTAAAAATAAGATATTGTTATATCCTCATCACCATCACTATCATGTTTGCTTTCCATGCTGGTATGAGTTTAATGGGTTGCTGTAGTCCAAGTCTGTTCATTATTTAGGATTACTACCCTCATAACAGGTTGTCTCATTTGTGCTTTTTTAAAATTCTTATCATGGTTTCTATGGTAGGATGCCCTTCTTTACACCAACCAATTTACAGAATATATTTGGATACATTATCATTATTAGTGTCAGCATTAGTGAGGTTGCCTTGTATCCTGCAAAACAAACAAGGTCACCACTACATTACATTGTTTTTCTTTGTTCAGGATAATGTCGCCAGTAAAATGAGGTATGAATTTAACAAGTTTCAGTTATACTCCTGTAATTATATTTTGGTCAGAAATCTATTCCAAACAAAGGTTTCCCATGAAATTTCTTTCTGAAGAAAATATCAGATTAAACATGATATCGTTGAATATATTTTGTTATCTACAGTCTTGTGAAACAGAAATTCCTAAACATATGGACTCTTTAGTTTTCTAAGATAATGGTTAAACTTCTACACATTCAAATCACCATTATTAAAGTTATTTAAAAGACAAGACAAGACACTTTCTTCTTATCAGACACAATTTTATGTATCAAATCAAATGTAATGTGGTATAGGTACAGGCATAGTTGTGTAGGTGAGAAGTTTGCTTTCCAACCACATGGTTTCAGGTTCAGTCCTACTGTGTGGCTCCTTGGACCAACCAAAGCCATGTGAGTAGATCTGGTAGATGGAAACTGAAAGAAGCACATTATGTGTGTGTGTTTGTGTGTACCCTTGTCTTGACTTTTTGCGATAGTCGTAAATAAGTGTCACTGTCATACAAACACTGTTGGTCATTTTTGATATTCTGTGAAAACGTGGAGCCATGGGTAAAAGTTACCTTGCTTGGAAACAGATAAGGATTAGTAATAGGATGGGCATCCAGCCATAAGATAATCTATCTCATAAACTCTGTCCTTCCCTGCAAGAAGGAAAAATGGATATTAACTTGATAATGAATGTATGCCACCAAGTCTCTAAAGATGCTCAACAATTCAGAAATAATGTAAAATACAGGAAACAAATATTTTTTTTATAGCAGTTTAAATGTATTTATTTCCTTATATATCATTTATTGTGTTTCTTCTTTTGATCTAAGAGTACTATTTGTTTTATAGTTAATAGTTAAAATCCTCCAGTAATCATGCTGGAATGACTAAATTTGATTCTCCAAGGTGATCTTTAGACAAAATTAACAGGTGTCCAATAGAAATCCATATGTTGCAATGCTAACCTCTACAAATTGAGCTATTAGTTAATCCTAATTGAATACACCAGCATATAGATATCTGATCAATGACTCCTTTAATGACATATCATCATGTCTGTTTCATTCTATCCCTGCATGGATTGGCAACATCTTCACCAGCCTAGTATCTCATTACTTGTCATAGATCAGCTTTCACCATCTTTTACCATATCTTTCTTGGTTTTCCTCTTCCCATTTGGATTGTTTGGCACTTCTTTACCCATCTGTCATCCCCACATATATGACCTGTTCTATATCTATGCAATCTTCTCTCCTGTATACACCTGGCTCCTTTTATACCTTGTTTTTCTCTCAGCTCACCTGGCCGTGTTATTCATACACATTAACATCATATATCTGCTGGAACAGACTTGCTTAATTTCTTTCCTACCTTCACACATTCAATGCCCATATTTAGCTCCTGTGCAACACTGCACAACACACACCACACCATACCATACTATATAATGTGCTCTGCATTTTGGAAAACAGTTCCTTTATTGTCAATAGAAGTGATAGTTTCCAAAACATTTTTCATCCATCTTACTCTGGTTGCTATGCTTTCAGAACACCCTCTTCCGTTGCTAATTAAGTCCCTTAGGTAACAGAAATATCAGCTTCTTCTAAAGAGCCTTCTGAGTACTTGAAAGAATTTATGTAATCGATGCTGTTAATATAATTATTGCAATGGACCTGCAGCATACATAATCTTCCTCCACCTTGTCTGTGATCCCACTACACCAAACATACCCTGTACATTATTTCCACAGTTCTTGAGGTTTAGAAGAGCTCTGTATAATGCGTTGATTTTAAAGCTCTTCCACTTCTTCTCTAACTGAAAACATCTGGCGAGTGAAACAGATTTCACTTAGAGAACTCTAGGTTTGTGTTTAGCAGATTTTCAGAGCAGTGTTTTATTTCTTTGTATGTTGTTTTGATCACTCAGATCTATGACTATGGTGTCTAGCTATGACCATTTTTATGTCATGCTTATTGTTGGACAGTATCCAGGACAATATTATCCAATGTGTCCTTCACTTCTTGATAAGATGAGATGAGAGGAATTTTGCTGCTATTTCTAGCATGTTGATCAAACATGTAATGACTCCTTCATTGGCTAGTATATTGTTGCTGTTGTTTAGAGCCAGGTGAACCTTGTTTAGACAGACATGTTAAAGATATTCCAGCCTTGACCATCTCTCTTTTTTTTTTTCTTTGGCATATCAATATCTGTGTCTTTTCCTTTTTTAAGGCAGTGTGATTTGAGGGACATTTGATCAGTGTTTTTTAGCAGGTTGATTAAGCGTGTGGAAGCACCATGTGTAATGTGTGGTGGTGAAATTCCAAAAGAAAAAACTGTATATCATGAGGTATGTTTGTTAGGTGGAGGTATAGATAACACGTAGAGAAAAACAGAATTTTTGTTATGGTAACAGTATAAATTAGCTGTCACAGCGTTTATAGAGACACAGGTAATTAAGATTCATTTTCTTTTGCAGCAAGCTTACATACATTATTATTTTTTTTTATATCTTAAGATTGTATTTCAATGTAAATAATTATTTTTTCAGTTATTTGCATTCCAGTTGTTAAGAGGATTGGCATATTGTCACAAGAGGCAGATTTTACACAGGTATGGTGATACATTTTTGTTAGCCTTACACACACACACACACACACACACACACACACACACAGTGTTAGTGTGCTTTTTACATGGCACGTAAAAAGCACCATTTGAGTGTGGCCAATGCTAGTGCTGCCTGAGGGGCTCCCATTCCAGTGATACGTAAAAAGCACCCGCTAAACTCTCAGAATGGTTGGAGATCTTTTCACTTTCATCGGCAGATCAAGAAATTAAGTTTTTGTAACTAAACACTTTCAAACTTTGGACGCTGGTAGAATGTGTCATATAAAACATCTTTTATTCTTAGCGTTGTTGAGAAAAATTTCTATTTACGAAGTTATTTCGTGTTAAAGTTGTTGTATTTTGGTAATTTCATCCAATCAATGACGTGTATTCAGGTGAATAAAATTACTGCTGTTGTTTGTCAACAACTATCGGCAGTGTATATTTCGTTTGACACTGTTATTTATGACATTGTTTGTGCGTTTGTACTGGTTTTAGCTTTAGGGTTTTAGGGTTAGGGGAAAAAGTGAAAAATGAAGAAATTGGAGGGGGGAGGAATAAAGGGGCCAAAAAATTTCAAAATTCCGATTTTTGGCAAATTTCCATCTCCGTATCCAAAAAAGCTGGGTTTTTGGCAAAAAAAAAAATTGCGAGAAAATAGGGGTGGGGATGAGAGGAAGTATTTTCCGAAAAACAGGAAAAAAAACCTAAGATGCAGTAGAAATGCACGAACGATTATGGTGGTGTCATGAAGTAAACGTGCTTCAGATACACTCGTTTATTCATACGAACATAACTGAGATGAAATATGTCCTGACTAAAAGAACTTCTGAGTTGCCTTGCATTATGGATAAATTGAATTGTATCAGTAACTTTGAAGACTTACATTTAGTGTTTGACTAATCAATTGTAAACCAAAAGCTTCTTCATTAATAATTCCCACTTGTTTTAATTTTAGAGACTTAAAGCCTCAGAATCTCTTGATTAGTGATGAAGGGGAACTTAAGCTTGCAGATTTTGGTAAGTATTCGAGTTGAAAATAATTTTGATATTCTATCTATTTAGTTGTATGATTTTGAGGTAAATGTTATACTGATGTCAGTTATTGCTAAATGTTACATAATTATGCTGCAGCTTCCTTCCTCCATCTTTCCCAGTCTTCGACTGACCTCATATTTCCATTATTTTCTTCTTTGTCCATTCCTTGTTGTTATTCAACTGTCAACCACAACTAACAACACGATTAGATGAGATTTGTTTCATATACTATATAGGAAAGCAGTGCAAAACATACACTGGTATTGCAAATAGCCACCCAACTGAATAAAAGTCCATTATCTGTGTGTGTGTGTGTGTTCTACCCTACTGCTTGGTAACTGGTGTTGGATTGTTTATGTCGTTGTATCTTAGCAGTTCATCAAACGAGACCAATAGAATTAGTACGCGGCTTGAAAAAAAAAAAAGTACTAGGGTTGATTTGTTTGACTAAAAAATCTTCAAGATGGTGCCCCAGCATGGTCACAGTTCAATGACTGAGACAAGTGAAAGATATATGTGACAGAAGCAGTATCAAATTAAAATAGCCATCTTAAATACCCTTCTTAAATACATTGTTGAAAAGCAGATTTGCTGTGGTAGTCTTCCAGAGATAACATCTATTATGGATGGACTGTGTTTAAAAATAATATATTATCATGGGGAGACAATACATATGAGACATTTTGACAAATGAGAGAACTGAACTATAATTTCTTTATTTGTATTAAATTTCAGCCCATCTTGTTTAAACGTTACAATATGGCTTGGGTGCTAATTAAGAGACTTGACCAAAATAATTTTTATTTCCAAACAAATCTCTTTTCCTACCTCAAACAATGTACACTCTTGTACTTAGTGTTTCTTTCATCATTGTACTTTGGTATGTTTGGTGAGAGTCTTTGGGTGAGGAAATCATTTTGAAACTTAAATATGTTTGTTTTTTGTTTTGTTTTTTGCATTTGCTGAAAGTGAGGAAGGGGTAGACCCCATGAGACAGGTGAGCTTGATGTTTCATTTAGATTATTGCAAGTCACTGTTTAAAGGAAAGACATGAGCAGGGAAAAGATTCCAGTGGGTCAGTGTTCTGGGGAGGAAGGACTGGGATTGTGGTTAGTGCAGGGTGAGGGTTAGAGGTGAATGGAACAAGGGTGACTAGAAGTGAGAAGATGAGTGAATTATGGTACCCAAGTGATGGAGGTACAAGAGGAACCGGCTCCAAGGAATTGTATCTTGTATTTGCTGAGAATATAAAAATGATATCAATCATTGACTAATACTATTTTCTCCCTCTCTGTAATTTTTTTTTTTTTTTTATGGACCCTGCTTTAAATATGTTAACACTAACTGTTGCTTTTCAAGTTAATGGCATTTCTGAATTTGTAAATTTCTTATTAGAATTTGACCCAAGTTATTTTCAATTTGACCCTGGTTCTAGTCAAGAGGTTGGCTCACATTAAGTTATTACATAACAAATACCAATAAACTGAAAAACAGAATTTATGATTGGTAGATTGAACAGAGACAATGCTGGAAGTTGAGAGGATCATTTAGTGTTGCTAAGGTCCTGACAATGTCTCTAGTGTTGACACCATGATAAAACTCACCCCATACACTATGTAAAGTTGTTGGTGTTAGGATGGGCGTTTAACCATAAAGACTATATCTAAGTATGTGAGTGAGACGTGGTCTTCTAACCTGTCTAGGTGAGCAGTAATTCTGAATAAGAACCACCTCCAACCTAGGTCCACATAGAAAATGGGCATAAAAGAAATGATCTTATTACCTACACCTTTGTTAAGGCTGAGGTATTGTTTTCAGTCGTGTTTGTTTGTTTGTTTGTTGGGATCGATCCAGTTCCGGACAAGGATTCTGGGTTATTTGTTATGTTTACTTTACATGATTACGATCTTGTGTTGACTTTCAAGTCTTTCTCAATTATCTCCCTTTAGGCTGTTTCCAAAGTTTTATTTTGGTTTCTCTATTATTAATTTTACTCGCGTCTCTATCTTAGTAGAAACTGATGGATAAAGAAATCAAACTTAATTAAATAATGCTAACATATTTTTATAATATATATATTACATATTATACATACATAATCTATACATCGATCTAAAACAACAGGAGTACTAAAGGAAGGCCGGAATTTAAGAGAAGAGAAAACCAAAAGGTCTCATGCTATTCATTTAAAAATTCCTGAGTACAACTTACTACTATTACCTCCGCCTTTGATACTATTTTGAATGGTGAATTTGTTAACTTTGGCTTGTATTAGATAAGGATAAACTATTATTGTTACCAAATTTTCTACAGTTACCTTCACATTCCATGACTACCGTTGGGATTGATCAGATACCAGACAAGGATTCTGGATTATTTTTCCGATTTTTTAACTTAGTTTTTGAGAGCAGTTGGGTTTATTTTTAGTATTGTTGTTTGTGAGAGCAGTCTAGTTTATTTCAAATATTCTCATTTAAAAAATTATTTCTGGCTAATCGTTGAGATGCTCTTGTTCCTATTATATTTAGTTTCAGATCTTTATCAACTTAACACATTATTTTCATCACATTCTTTCAGTTTATGCCTGTGACTTTTTAAAAAACTCCCTTGGAGTATAGAACAGTACAAAGAAAGAAAATATATTGGTTCTTTTGTTTTGTCTTACTCTTAGGTTTAGCCCGGGCCAAGTCTGTTCCTAGTCGAACATATTCCCATGAGGTTGTCACTCTTTGGTATCGGCCGCCGGATGTACTGCTTGGATCAACAGAATATTCCACATCCTTGGACATGTGGTAAGTATAAGGTTAAAGCCATCAATAACCATAGCATATATTAGAAAATATCACTTTATTTTACCATCATTTCTTTGGTTAACTGCAATGTTGTTATTGCACATATCACATTTAATCTATATCTTAACTCAATTTAAGCAACCATATGTGGATTAGCTAATAATAATGATATTAGATGCTTTCCATTACATTTATTAATTTATGTTGCTCATCAATAATGAGAGTGATTGGAACATGAAATGGTAAACACTATGGAGCTTGAATGTCAGAAACATGTAACTTGTTTAACTTTTTGTTACTTGCTTTTTTTTTTTCCATTTTATCAAAATAAACGAATTTGGAACCACAGCATTCTCTGCTTCAAGATCACTGAGATTGAATACTTCTGTCTTTTCAGGGGAGTCGGTTGTATATTTACAGAGATGATATCTGGTGTTGCCACATTTCCAGGGATGAAAGATACATACGACCAATTGGATAAGATCTTTAGAGTAAGACATTGCATTGCATCGGTTTTCTTTGTTCATATAGGAAGCAGCAGTAAACATCAGGCCCATTTAAGTACTTTGTAGCATTCAGTTTATATATTGAGTTCAAAATATGTGTGAAACCCTGTTTTTCTTACCCCTGCCAGCATGGACAACAGATGTTAAATGATGATGCCGATAACTTGTGGATTACATAAAGTAAAATACCAATCAAGTATTGAACAGTACTTCTTTTCTGAAAGTTAGCTGACATATGTCAAATTCAGAAACAACTCTTTGCTTCAAATATCAAACAGTGGTGTGGTGTGGTAGGCCCTTAAATCATGTTGGAGTTGTAGGGTACCATCAAAACAAATCTGGTGGCACTCCTGCTTTCCAGGTTTGAACAAAGCTGATCTCTTCCAGACTGAGAGAGAAGACTTAACACTAAGTTGATATGGGTGACATTTGATTTCAGAGTGGCAGAGAGCTGAAACAAATACTGCAGGAAATTCTGTCCTTATATCCTAACGACTAAACCAGATCACTGATTGACTACATGAATTCTAGTTTAAGTTCATTGTTCTAAAATTTCAACTATTTGGTCGAAATAAATTCGTAAAACTTTATTTGAAATTCTGACCTCCCAAATCCTCTAAGTGTGAGGGCATGTAGTCTAGTGGTTAGTGTGTTGCACTCAGGATCACAAGATTGCGGTTTCAATTCCCAGACTGAGTGGTGCATTGTGTTCTTGAGCAAAACACTTCATTTCATGTTGTTGCTGTTCACTCAACTGTAAATGAGTAACCCTGCAATAATCTGTAATCGTATTCATGGGAAATGTGATCCCAGCCACTCATACACCAATGGAAACAGAGTAACTGGCCTCAGTTATACCAAAACTTTTTTTCCAATCTCCACCCGAACTGGTAAGATACTATAATAGGGGAACTAATCCATGGTAGACAACTCTACTGTAATTAATAAAACTAAGAAACCAATTTGACTCATTTTCTCTTCATTTCAATCTCACTTTAAAAAGCATAACTCCTAAACACACCACAGAGCAAATGTTTTGATTCTGTACAAGAATAGGTTTTTATCATAAATTAACTATAGCCAAAACTCAGTCCTGGTAGAGTAAACTTATGATCAACGGCATACCAACCATGCATGAGTGGCTGTGTGGTAAGTAGCTTGCTTACCAGTCACATAGTTCCCGGTTCAGTCCCACTGCGTGGCACCTTGGGCAAGTGTCTTCTACTATAGCTTCAGATCAACCAAAGCCTTGTGAGTGGATTTGGTAGACGGAAACTGAAAGAAGCCCGTTGTACATATATATGTGTTTGTCCCCCACCATCGCTTGACAACCGATGGTGGCGTCTGTACGTCCCTGTAACTTAGCGGTTCAGCAAAAGAGTCAGATAAAATAAGTATTAGGCTTACAAAAAATAAGTTCTCGGGTCGATTTGTTCAAGTAAAGGTGGTGCTCCAGCATGGCCGCAGTCAAATGACTGAAACATAAAAGAATACCTATTTGTAGGTCAGGGTCAACAGTGTATCCCTCTAATCATATTAATGGGGATACTTAAAACGTTGATAGGTTGCTGTCTTTCACAGGTTGAATGACCATGAAGTTATGCATTGCATCAGCATGAAGAGATAAATAACAGACAATGGTCACTTTTACTGTTTGTGGAAGTTTCATTGGGAAATTATTATTAATAATAATAATGGTTTCAAATTTTGGCACAAGGCTAGCAATTTCAGGAGGGTGAAGAAGTTGATTAGATCAAACTCCAGTACTCAAGTGGTACTTATTCTATTGACCCCAAAAGGATGACCTTGGCAGAATTTGAACTCGGAATGTAAAGACAGATGAAATGTCGCCAGGCATTTTTGCCTGGTGTGCTGACACTTTTGCCAGCTTACTGCCTTAATACACTATCACTATTAATAATAATAGTGACAATTCGCATTAATGGATTAGTGTTGTCTGTCAGAGCAAGAACAACAATTATTTGGTGTTTGAGGTTTACAACAACTGAGTCACAGTCTGCTACTCTGGGTACAGCTTGTTCTTTAGTGTTTTTGTTTGTTTCATTGCTTTGTATTATCAGCATGAATTTTGTGTGTCTTTATAAACTATAACACATTTATCTAATTCTAATTTCACATCTTATGTGTTTTTAGGGAATATAGGAAATTTCATTTCTTTTAATTTCAGCTCTTAGGTACCCCAAATGAGGAATCCTGGGAATCAGTAACGAGTTTACCTAATTATGATATAAGTATGTTGATTATTAATTACCAAAATTTTGGATGTTACTTTTGATTTTGTTGATGACTACTTTTTAACCCTTTAGTGTTCATATTACTCTCTCAAATGTAATGCTTATTTATTCACATTATGAACTTATCTTGAGACTTCAATATTTTGATGATGTGAGAATTTATTTTTAGAATGACGTTGTAGGGTTGGTGTGAGAGGCTTGATCAGGCCAGTTTGAACATAAAACAAGTAGAATATATTGGCTGGATATGACCGGTTTAAATGCTAAAGCATTAATAACTTGTTAATATTTTTCATCTCATAAATTAGAAAAATGAAGAATGCAATATTTTCCATATTGTTTATAGTTCATTCTGATGATAGTTTTGCTCTGTCTCTATTACTGTTAAACAATAGTTGATGTGTGCCATCTTACTACCCAATTAGGACTTGAAAGCATTTATATATTTAATTCCCTAAACATTTTCCATCTGACAATAGCTATTTGCCTTTATCCTTCTCTTCCCAATACAATATTCAACATGGTTCTAAATCTGTGTAAGGATCTTTTAGCCCTCCTATGTTCACCTGTATCATATAAAACAGACATCCAATCTATACTATTCTCATTTCTTCTCTTGTATTTTTTCACCTTCGTATATGTTATGCCTGTTGTTACTTTATAAATCATATATTCATTTTGTTTGATATAGTTTCCTTCTTAAATTTTTGACTTCATTTTCTTTTTGTCTTCAACAGCTAAATTCAATATGTACAGCCCCCAGCCACTTATTCCTTGTATCTCCAAACTTGGTTGTATACCAAATGCAGCTGAATTGTCAACAAGCCTTCTACAAGTAAAATCATTATTTTTTTATTTTATATTTTAATGTTTGAAACATATTTCAAAATCTAATGATGTTATCCCAAATAAAATAGCAGAGCAAACTTTATAATCCTTTGAGATTATGCAGTCTGCTTTGCTGTCACATGGTTATAAATTTGATCCCCATTGCACAGCACCTTGGTCTTCTACTATACCTGCTGGTTGACCAATGCCAGTCATGAGGTCAAACATCCCTGAAAGTTTCATCCGAATCCATCCAGCGGTTCTTGAGATATCTTGTCCACGGATAAACAAACAAACACAACTGAAAACAATACCTCAGCCTTAACAAAGGTGTAGGTAATAAGATCATTTCTTTTATGCCCATTTTCTATGTGGACCTAGGTTGGAGGTGGTTCTTATTTAGAATTGCTGCTCACCTAGACAGGTTAGAAGACCATGTCTCACTCACATACTTAGTGGAATGTATCAATGAAATCCCTGCAGCAACCTGTCTGTCTAAATGTGGAGAGTTGTGCCCCTTTATATATATATATGTGTGTGTATATATATTTATATATATATATATATACATATATAAAACATAACCTAGTAATTTGATGAATAGGTGTCGAAGTATCAAACTGAAATTAAGTACCGGGTTGACATGATTGACTGAAACTCTTGAAGGTGGTGCCCCAGTATGGCCACCACCCAAAAGTAACTGAAGCTATTAAAAACATAGGATAAGTTTTAGAAGCAGTAGTTTATTTTGTTGTATTAACAATAACTTAGACTATATTGAAATATTTTCACCAGTTTATTTCTTTTCCAGATGGAACCTTCCAAACGAATAAGCGCCTCCAACGCAATGAAACACGAATATTTTTGGGATCTCCCACCAAAGATTCATCAATTACCAGATGGTAAAGTATTATCTCTTTTGTTGAAATCATTGGAAGGATGATAATATTATGCTAAGGCTGCAAGCTGGCAGAACCATTAGCATGCTGGGTAAAATGTTTAGTGGCATTTCTGCCATGGTTAACTTTGCCGTTCATCCTCTTGGAGTCGATAAAATAAGGAGTACTGGGGTCGATGGGATCAATTTAACCCCTTCCCAAAATCGCTAGTTTTATGCCAAAATTTGAAATTAATATTATTATTATTAATATTGAGTTCCAATTCCGCTAAGGTTGACTTTCATTCTTTTTGTGTCAATGAGATAAGTACCAGTTGTATGCTGGGATCAATGTAATTGATTTACCCCCATTCCAGAACCCCTGCTGGCCATGGGCCAAAATTTGAAACTAATATTATTATTGTCAGTTGAGCTGGCAGAATTAGCCAATGTGTCAAACAAAATGCTTAGCGGCATTTCTTTCAGTTCTTAACAATTTTAATGTACAAATAATACTGCCAAGGTAAACTTTGTGTTTCCTCCTTTCCAGCTCAATAAAGATAAAGTACCAGTCTAGTACTGGGGTCATTGAAATCAACTTCCCCCACCTCAAAATTGTTGGTTTTGCACTAAAATTTGAAGCAATTATTATTACTAAGGCAACAAATTGGCAGAACTGTTAAGGCATTGGACAAACTATTTATTGGCATTTCTTCTGGCTCATTATGTTTGCCTTTCATCTCTATGGGACTGATAAAAGAGAGTACTAGTTGAAAACTGGGGTCAATGTAATTGACTTACTCCCTCCCCCTAAAATTGCTGGCTTTGTGCCAAAATTTGAAACTATTATTCTTATAATTAATATTATAGGCGCAGGAATGGCTGTGTGGTAAGTAGCTTGCTTACCAACCACATGGTTCCGGGTTCATTCCCACTGCGTGGCATCTTGGGCAAACCAAATCCTTGTGAGTGAATTTGGTAGACGGAAACTGAAAGAAGCCCGTCGTATATATATATGTATGTGTACGTTTGTGTGTCTGTTTGTCCCCCCAACATCACTTGACAACCGATGCTGGTGTGTTTACATCCCCATAACGCTAGCGGTTCAGCAAAAGAGACTGATAGAATAAGTACTAGGCTAAGAAAGAATATGTCCTGGGATCAATTTGCTCGACTAAAGGCGGTGCTCCAGCATGGCCGCAGTGAAATGACTGAAACAAGTAAAAGAGAAAAGGCGCCGGCAAGCTGGCAGAAATGTTAGCATGGTGGACGAAATGCTTAGCGGGATTTCATCTGTCCAATGTGAGTTCAAATTCCGCCGAGGTCAACTTTGCCTTTCATCCTTTTGGGGTCAATAAATTAAGTACCAGTTACGCACTGGGGTCGATGTAATCGACTTAATCCCTTGTTTGTCCCCTCTATGTTTAGTCCCTTGTGGGCAGTAAAGAAATAAGAAGACCAAGGAAAACATAGGTAGAAGTGATGAAGGCTGATTGCAGGAAGTGACAAAGGAATGCAACAAATGGCAGGATTTTGTGTTGGAGCATCCAACACATGAAAGTATGGAAAAATTAATGTTAAAAATGAACAAACAGGTGTAGGAGTGGCTGTGTGGTAAGTAGCTTGCTTACGAACCACATGGATCCAGGTTCAGTCCCACTGCGGGGCAAGTGTCTTGTACCATAGCCTTGGGACGACCAAAGCTTTGTGAGTGGATTTGGTAGACGGAAACTGAAAGAAGCCCATCGTATATATATGTGTGTGTGTATGTTTGTGTTTGTCCCCCCAACATCGCTTGACAACCGATGTTGGTGTGTTTAGGTTCCCGCAACTTAGCAGTTTGGCAAAAGAGGCCCATAGAATAAGTCCTGGGGTCGATTTGCTCGACTAAAGGCGGTGCTCCAGCATGGCCACAGTCAAATGACTGAAACAAGTAAAAGAGCAAACACTGAAAAGCATTTTATGTGTTTGACTTCAAAGCTTTCCAAAGTTAATTTTGCCTCTCATCCTTCATAAGTCAATTAAAATAAAGTAATAAGGTATATATGATTGATTGATTCCTCCCTCAAAATTGCTTTGTGTCTATGTTTGAAACCATTATTAGTTAAAAGTTGCAGTAGTATTTCACACTTGTTTTATTTCCACAGTGGCTTCCATATTTGACATTCCTGGTTTGAAACTTCTGCCCGAAATGAATGAACCAGTCAATGCTGCTCAAAAAAAGCCCACTTGTCGCAGTGGCATACGAACCACATTAAAGGCATGAGAATGGGATTGGTTCATAGAGACTATAGGTAAGTTTCAGCAACTAACTTAAATTACTCTCCACCCTCATTATAATTATATTTGATTAAAGAGATAGCAGTTCTCTAGGAGGAAATGTAAAAATATAAAAAAAATTTTTTAAACCCTTTACAGCACATCAATAATCAGTAAAAAGAAAAATCTTTTGGTTATACTGGAGTGTATATTTTTAAAGCTTTCGTGATAGTATTTTGAATAAAATTCACTTTTAAAAATAATCAAGAATTTGGTAGGATTTAGGGAGAGAACTCTATGTGGAACATAACTTGAGACAAAGTTCTTAAATTGAATTATGACCAACAGCTTTTATGCTAATATGTTTAACTCTTTCAATACTAAACTGAGTGTCCCCGACTCTATCATGTAACCTCCTTGTATCAAGATTGAAATCCTCCAAAATTTCTTAATTTGTTCCAAACAGCAGCTTAGCAACAGCAAAGTTATTTTCAAATTAAACTGAAAGGGTTCGAATTTATATTTAAAAATTGATTTTAAACATTAAATAGTTATCATTGTTAACTAAACTGTTTGACTTTTTGAATATTACAGATATGAAAGTTTCTACTCAAGATGGCAACTCATTTGGATTGTTCAACATTAGAGACCACTAGCAGTAGTGATGGTCACTAATGATCCTCTCAACAGATTTCATTTGTTCCTTTGGTCTCATTATTCCATATTAATCATCCATAATGATCAAGCTAAGTTTCAAGGTCATCTGCTGCATATCCCTGTTAATATGCACCACAATATTTGCTGTCCATTCTCAACAGATTCTATTGAAATGGTCAATTAGAAAGAAAATGTTAGTTTGTGTTGTTGAAAGACTAAACAAGCTGGCGTACACCAAAGAGGAATACCATCTTGAATTTAAAAAATAACAACCAAAACAAACTTGATTTATATCTGAAACTAGTCCATTGCTTAGAGCCTCAATTTTGTGCCTGCAAATCTCCCCCCACATCCAACATTACTACTATAATAGTGATTGAAAGAACTTTTCCAAGACACAGACAAGACTTTTTTTCCTATTGCAATATATTTAAAACTGGCTCAACATATGGAGAAAGAGAGAGAAGAAAAAAAAAACTATGCCTACATTGGGCCTGTATTTCATAAAGTCCAGAAAAATGGTGAAAAAGGAAATTTTATTTTCGATACTGAACTCCTAAGTATAAAACTAAACCCTTAATCATGTGAAGCATTGAGTTGGGACTAAATTCTTCGTGTAACCTTCCACTCCTCCAGGTATTTTCTTTAAAATGTCTACTTCCCCCATATTATGACAATCCAATTGCTAATTCCTCTGAATTGATTATGACTGGCTGATTGTTAAAGAAAGCCAGTGCTGTTTGTGCTCTTCTCTGTCTAAACCCATTAGATTGTTATATTAAACAATTATAGTTATGACTGCTAATTCATGAATGCTTTTTTTTTTTTATAAAAAATGAGAAAAAAAATCCTACTCCCTATTTAGCAGTTAATAAAAGCCATTTGGCTGTGTTATTTTCCAAGTTTTGGATAGATGAATGAGTAAATTACACTTTGTGACATTTTATAAACTTTGATAAATTAGTTTGTTACACGAAGGTTTACAAAGAAACAAAACTTATCAAGTAGAACTGGTTCATCTGCTCTATAAATAAATACTCAAAAGTGTTTTTTTTAACGAAAAAGAATATTTGTTTAAAAAATATTGAAAAGCTGTGAAAGAGATAATTCTTTACATTTATACAAAATAAAACATTTTGTTCTTGCACGCAATACACGGTGCTGACATTATGAAGTTATGAAGATTTTATTACAATCTTTTCTTATAAATCGAATCTGTGAGAAAAATATTTTTTCAGAACAATGAATGACCAAACTTGCTATCTTAAAGGGATCACCAATTTCGATTCTATGAAAGCTTGAGTGCTGATGTCATAAAGGATTTCTGTGATCAAATATCAGTGCTAGAAGAAACAAACAGCACTAAGTAATGAATCTTCTTTAACCAGCTAATAACTTCCTGGTTTTGGGGGTCTAAAAATAATTCCTGAAAATCTTGTCAAACATCAAGAAACTACACACAATTAGTAAATGTGTCTCTTGTGTTAGGCTGTTTAGTTGCAGAAAGAAAAATTTATATTCCAAACTAGAATGATACAATGGGTCTAATTATTTTGAAATATTTAGACTAGACAAGAAAAGCAATAATAATTTACTTTTACTGAAAATCTTAAAGAAAAACTAAAAGATCTAATGAAAAATTTCTCACACTGCCGTAAAAATTCATGTTTTCTCAAGTTTTGCTTTCAAATTAACCTTATTCCTTGATAATTTTAATCTGGTTGGCAGTTGATGCTTATAGCAATTTAGAGCTACTAATCCTTTAGAATTTCCTCTGTCTGACCCCCTACCTTTATTAAAAACCCAAGTCATTTCCAGTAGAAATACCCGTTCCCAAAACATACCAAATCCTGATTCCTTTTTCTTTATTCACAAAGCTTTAAAAGATGGCACCAGCCCATCCTTATGCCTCAGTACTCACCATAATCCCAGAGTGAGTGAGACCCCAATATACTTTTCTGATAATAGCTCGTTTGGAAACTAATATTATGATAATCAAAAGGTTTGCTCAAATTGTTTAAGCATACTTATGCTGATTGCTTTAGCATGATATTTATGGAAAAAAAAATATAAAACAAACAAAAAAATAAACATAGAAAGTATTCAATGGATCATCTCCCAACTCTCATGGCTATAAATTGCCCCCTCCCCACTTCTTTTTTTTTTTTATGAACATCCCATCATTCTGCCATTGATATTTTTCTTTTTTGCAGAGATCTGTTCATCATGAAGATATTTCTAAATCTATTTTATTTGGTCCACTTACTTGAAGTCTGTGGCATTGCTTCACTCCATAAATATATAAAATTTCCTATCATCATTTGGTTTCCAATTCATCATACTCACAAAATGTGCATCGTCATGCACGCTGACTGTTAAAATAATGCAAATTGTACATTCCTGCATTTTTTTTTTATTCTGTAAGAACTTGGAATAAATACTTTCTGTAAAGATTGTTTAAAAAAAAAAAAAAGCCATTTTAGTTTGTTTACTGATCTTGTGTCACTGTAGACATTTGTGTCCAGTTTTCCCTACTTTGATGACTTGTTGGACAAACTTGATCCAGAGGATTGGTTAGTGGTCAAAGATTATGGAAATTAGTACGGAATGGATGGATTTAGTGAAACAGAGGTCAAAGTATGTCGTGTATTTCAGTGTGTTATATATAGATTAATTAAAACTGCAATTAACAAAGTGCACATCAAATCTGATGACAGTAAAAATAAGTGGTGTATTATTTTGTTATATAATGTAATAATTAATGAGGAATATATAGCTGTACTAGATAAGTTCTTCCAATCACTATTGTAGTTGTAATGGAACTGTATATTATATTAGTTGGGCTATATCTTGTGGTATGTTTACATAATTTACATCAATTTAATATCCACTTATTCATGGATGGAATTTGTTGAGTCAGCTCTGCCTTCCAGGGTCAATAAAAATAAGCACCAGAAAAGTACTTGGTGCAATGAACTCCCTGCAACCTAAAATTGCTGGTCTTTTGCCAACATTTGAGAGAATTCTTACATGTTAGGAGGATGGATTAGCAGAATTGACAAAGTGCTTTATAGTAAGTTAGTTATGGCTCTTTACATTCTGAGTTCAAATCCTACTGAGGTCAATTCTGCCTTTTATCCTTCTAGGGATCACTGTTATCAGCTAATACCCTCTACACAAAATTTCAGGCCTTATGATTATTTTACAATATCCTTTGTTTTTTTTGTTTTTTTTTTCATGTTAAGTTTTCAAAGTAACTAGAGGTTATCATTCACTGGTTTCAGTCATTGAATAGCAGCCCTACTAAGGCCGACCCCAATACTTATTTTTTAAGTCAGATACTTACTCTATCAGCATCTTTCGCTGAACCCCTATATTATGGGGATATAAGCAAACCAAAACTAGTGGCGATAGGGACAGACAAAATCTTCACATTCAACAGATTTGCACCAAATCCACTCAGTGGAACTGAATCGAAAACCAGAGGGTTGTTAAGCAAGTTTCTTTACCACACACCCATGCCTAATGCTAGTTTCCTTTGTTGCATGTCTTTGCATGAAAGAAAACTAACATTTTCTTCAAGTTTGGTCATAGAAAAGGAAATATTTAGGTCACGCATGATAGATTATTCAAGTTTAATTAGATAACCTACCCACATATCCAGCACAGATTAATCGGTCACTATGGTTATGTAGGTGGTTACATTGCTATTAAACTGAAAGCATATACTTGGTAGGTGTTGTTCCTTTACCAATACTTAAGTAGTTGGATGTCTTACATATACTCTTTTACTTGTTTCAGTCATTTGACTGCGGCCAGGCTGGAGCACTGCCTTTAGTCGAGCAAATCGACCCCAGGACTTATTCTTTGTAAGCCTAGTATTTATTCTATCGGTCTCTTTTACCAAACTGCTAAGTTACGGGATGTAAACACACCAGCATCGGTTGTCAAGCGATGTTGGTGTATATATATATATATACACACACACAACGGGCTTCTTTCAGTTTCCGTCTACCAAATCCACTCACAAGGCTTTGGTTGGCCCGAGGCTATAGTAGAAGACACTTACCCAAGGTGCCACGCAGTGGAACTGAACCTGGAACCATGTGGTTGGTAAGCAAGCTACTTACCACACAGCCACTCCATTAATTTTCTACAATGAAAAAATATCCGAAACCGTTAAGTAAAATGGGCAAATATCTTAATCTTCTCAATATTCTGTATGTATTAAAAGTAACAGCATGAAATTTTCTGGGAGGAGGAATGTTTCAAATTGTTGTCATTCTTATCCTATCATGGCTATCTCTTATAACAAAGAATCAGTCCCAGAAACCCTATAAATATCTTTTATAATAGCTACTGAAGAGACCAGACAGAATACAGCACGAGATATACGAGCTTTGTCTCTTGTTTTTGAGATCAAACCCACCCAACATTGAATTTGTTGTGTATTTTTATCAACAATAAAAATAACAGCAATTTAGAGAAAGAAATTTAATTCACTGCATTCTATCCGACAAAACTTGGCCCTGGGCTGCCTCTTTGGATCCCCTGATGTGAATTTTATTTTTTTTAAATGATTTTGGTATGCTAAGGGTAATGGGGGGGGAGGGGGCATCTCAACCTGGAGACTTGGCTTGCAACTGAGCAGACTCTACTAAAGGCAATTGACAACAGTCAGAAGGTATTAAACCAGGTATTAGATAAAATCTACTACATTTAGTTTGCGACTACCAACCTTCACATACAAAACTTTGCTGTGGAGCTATGCCAAAAGAGACTGCGCAGTGGGGTTGAACTCATGTAACTACAAAATGAATCTTCTTAGCACACGGGTCCTGCTAGAATCACATTCACTAACAGTGATGTGCTTCATGCTATTGTATTACACTTTCTTTACTGAAAATTTTGGCCTTGCAGCAGCCAGTTATATCATCTTTTAATGTCCATTTGCCATGCTGGCATGGGTTTTATATAGATATATTGGGTCATGCCATAAATAATACGGTTTTTTTATACTCATTTTTCAAAATTAAAATAAAGTTCTTTTTAAATTTAAAATAAGCTCTCCATTCCCTACAATTCTCTTCCATCTATCTCATCGACTTGCAAGGCCCTTCTTCCAAAATTCACTTGTCTGTGAGGAAAAATACTCCTCCAGTACTGTTCTGACCTTGTCTACAGAATTCATGTTTTTTCTGTCTAAATGATTTTGAAGACTGTGGAATAAATGATAATCAGATGGGGGGGCAATATCCAGCAAATATGGTGGGTGTAACATCATTTCCCATTCAAACTGCTCCAGACTTTGGAATGACATCCTTGCTGTATGTGGCTGTGCAATTAGACTTGGAAAGTTTGTGAGGAACCCATTGACCCAATTTGCTAACTTTTCTGATGGCATGTAAGTGTTGATGAATGGTTGAATGACCAAATCCAACCTTGTCTGCTGGTTCCTCAACAGTTGTTACAAGGGAATTTTGTCCCAATAGGGTTTGCAAGACGTCCTCGTCAAGCTCTACAGATCATCCAGGACAAGGCTCATCTTCTAGGCTGTACTTTCCGGCTCAGAATTTCTGGAACCACCATTAACACCGGCTTATGCTTATTGTCTGATCCCCATATACTGCATTAATATTCCTCGCACTTTCCATTATGTTGTTGCCTTTATTGAACTCATAAAGCAAAATATGCTCCTTTGTTACTTCCATTATAGCTTGGAAAAAAATAAGGACAAGATAAAAAATAATACCTGCTTTCATAGCAAGTTGATGCAGGTAGTTTATCTTCTTCCCCTCCGACTTTTAGTTTATGCAAATGAAAAAAAAACGCATTATTTATGAGATGACCCAATACATTCTGAAAAGGAATATATAAACTTAGATATTATTGTTTCATACCAAAAACAAGACATTAAAAATCCATACCTTTCATCTGTGACCTGATGTTAAAGAAATTATGTTCCGATGAAATATCAACATTCATTAGCTGAGAAAATTTTATTGAAGATTTTTTTCTTTTTTTTTTGACAATTATCTGTTTAACAGCAGCAAATCGTTCTACGTTTGTTGCCCTATAACAAACAATAGATTACGCATTTTATTGGAAGTTGACAGCGACTCATGTATTCATGTTGAAACAGTCACAAATAAGTATTACAACTCATATCTAAAATGAATTGCAGGAGACAGCATTCCAAAACAAATTGTGCAAGACAGACTGGATATTTAAAAAAAAAAAAAATTTCTACTCCTTAAAAAGGATCGATAAAAATAATTACTTTTTTTTTTTAAACTTATCTTTAAGTGTTAAGGTTGATTTCTTTACAAGATTGCTCAGGTTGACATTAAATTTCTCTCTCTCTCTTTCAAGTGTGATATAATAATATTTCAAATAAAAATAATCCAAATATCATCACAGGAGTGCCGTGGGCAGAATTTGTCATTTATAGAGATGGTGGGCTAGCAGAAGACAAAGTGCCATAATGCATACATACAGTATTAATCAGGAGATAATAATGTGCTAGTAAAATAGATTCACACAGAAAAAGCCATTGATATAAATAGCAATACAGTTTTAGAAAATGTACATGCAGATTGGATTGCATCAAATGATTTGCAGCAGTTTTATGAAGGAGCCCTGTTGTCCATGTAATAATATATATATATACATACATATAGAGCTGTTTACATGACAGACTTGAAGCCTGAGAGTTTTACAATTGGATAAATAGGAAGCTGTGACATTTATGTCTTTCCCAGGCTAAAATGAAGTGAAATGGTTACAACTTGTATCCAATGCCAGGTTGTACTAAGAATTTCTAATATTCAGCATATGCCACAATTAATTAGAATCCCACTCACTCCATTAGTTTTCTTTCTCATTATTATTCCATCTTATTTTTCAAGATGTTCACTGCCCCCACCTCCAAGAAGAAATATTTGTGATTACTGGAATCATTTAAACATAGAAAAGGAATTGCCAAATATTTCTATTCAGTATTTTTTCTTATTTTTCATAAATTTGTTGTTAGTTGGAATAATAAAGACAAAATAATGCGTAAATGACTTGAAAAGCAAAAACGATAACTTAATATAATTAGCAAGGAAAAAAATTGAATTAACATTTAGAAAATAAAGTTTAATAAACTAGAAAAGAGAACCAGATGATGTAGAGTTTGATTGAAGGAAGGGGACTTCTGCAATCTGTTCACATTATATATATATATATATATGTGTGTGTATATATAAGATGGAAATAACCTGTGTGTATTGGATGGAGCGATAATACAGAAGCTAGGGAAAATTGCTAATATGTAATTGAAATGTTGCCTGTAAAACTCATTAAAAGCTGAATCTGAATGTAACGACTATTAATAAATGTCTCCTGTATTAGACATTGAGATTAATACTTTGTCAATGAAAAAAAGTTTACTGTACATACATTACAAAAAGGTATACTTTACACCCATACACATGTATCTCTGGTGCATGCTGTGTCCTGTGTTAGCTGCTCTTGGCTGTGGAAATCCTAACCTTTGATATGTACTGCATAGATTAAATTTTTACTGTAACACAAACATCAAACCCTTACATCAGTAAAGGAATAGAAATATTTTTGTCAATGTACCAAATCAGAATTTCAATTAAAAAAAATAAAATAAAATAATTATTTTGTCAGAGCTGCTGTTGGTAAAAGTAAGATCTTTTGTGCCATTTGAGGAAATTTTTAAGAGTTTTCTTGTCAAGGGGGGACAATATGAAGACACTAGTAAAAACACTACATCACAGAGACATAATTACAAACAAGCAGGGATGGGCGGGGGAAGAAGGAAAAAAAAAGAATCAATCATTTTGATTGAGAGAGGAAAGCTAATGACAGACCTATTGAATATTTCACACTGGTATATCTTTCTGGTCAGAGGAAGCATATCACTGACAAGAGTGAATGGATTAGAAGAGACACGAGAGATGACTGGGAAGCTGAGAATTTAGAAGCCATACACAGAAGGAATACACGCACTTCTGGAAACTAAAATTTCAATATCACAGAATAATTACTAGATTTCTTTTTTTTGTTTGTTTGTTTGTTTTTGTTGTTTTGTAAATCTTTAATGTCTATTTTCATTGATCAATCTCTCACCAGTTTCTGTTGTTGTCACCTAAGTGATGATATACTCTCTTCTCTATTTAAACACTTTGGTTGATGCTGACACTGCAGTAGTTTTAATGAAAATTGCCCATCCTCACAAAGCCAGTCTCAGGAGTCCAGAAGTCCAATGGTAGATAAAGGCTTATTAAGCGATGAGCTGCGGTAAAGACCTTCTATGTAGGAGTTCTGTAAAGAAGGTGGCGCAGTGGTGGTAGTACTGCTGCCACCCGACTCACTTCCTGCATCAGTGCCACCATTTGCTTGATTATCAAGGCGTTGGGAGCTTCCACGCCACTTGTAAGACTGGACAGACGTTGACCGGCAGTCTATGTTGTACTGGAAAAGAAAAAAGGAAAAGGTAAATATATTGACTTCTAGCCATGTCGTGTTATAACGATAATTCTATTAAAGCATATGATGGAAACTACAGAATTGGGTTAAACAGTAACTGGACACTCATGCTTAATAAATATTTTTAAAAAATGGTTGAGTTTTGTTTCATTTTCCTGTTGATAAATCTTGATCAATGACTATTCAAAAATATTTTCTGATTCAGTGATGCTGTGAAATAATGTGCCACATATATTTTCATAAAACAACAATTTATATCCTTTTAATTAGTTTTTAATTTCTTTGACTTTTGAGAGATAACTCTAAGTGAGTCAATAAGCAGAATAAATTGAATGTTTAGAATGAACAAAAAAAAAAAAAAAATTAAGTATTTAGTATTTGAAAGTTTGAGTGAAATCAGAGCCAATTGCTTTAATTATAATTAATCAAATAATGTGCTATCATTGGGATTTGTTATGAAGGTAAGCCATATACATTTATATGTGCTCTCAGATAATATATTAGACAGAAAAAGAAAAATGAGATTAGTGATTAATTAATTAATTAATATACTAAGTGTCACGAGTGCTGTACTGTTCCTTGTGATTAATTTACAGAGTGTCATAGGTGCTGCATTGTTCCTAAGTGAATAAAAACATCTTTCTCAAATTGCTTTCCTTGGGAAGTTAATCCATGTGTTTGTAGGTGAGAGATGGACATGAGAAAGACATGCCAATCAGCAGATGGTGAATGAAGTTAGTAATAAGCTGAAATGAAGATCAAGAGTGATTTTTTTAATACTGCAAATAGCTAGTAAACAATGTGATGTGCTCTAGAGAGAAGTAAATCTAGCTGGTGAATTAGGATTAGAAACTTCTGTTGTTGACTAAAATACTTGCTGTTGCATAAATCAGTTGTGCAGTCAGCGATGGCCATCTTTAAGAGGTCTTTTGGATTTCAGCTGGAATCAAAAAAACACCAAATTCTGGTTCAGAGCAAACAATTCATAGTTAATCCTGGTTCCACACTTTTGTTTTAGTATAACAATTATGGAAGATTGTGACTTTGGAGTAATAAAGATATATATATATATATATATATATAGATATATAGATATATATATAGATATATATATATATAGAGAGAGAGAGAGAGAA
>NC_068981.1:191881581-191888767 GCF_001194135.2 Octopus bimaculoides
ATATAGATATATATATATATAGATATATATATATATAGATATATATATATATAGATATATAGATATATATATAGATATATATATATATAGAGAGAGAGAGAGAGAATATTAAGCAGTATAATCCAACTGCTGCAAATATAAATGTTATTGTTATTGGAAATATTTAACACCACGCAAATTAAAGATTATATTAGTGGGAGGAAACAATTTAAATATAAATTTATTAGTAATTTATTAATTACACACAGACACACACAATTATCGATTTGTGAATGTTTGAGCTATTTTGAGACTTATTTTTAACTCTCTTCATACCATCTCGTCTGAGACTGCTAAGAGTTCTAGAATATAGCTTTCATGCTTTAAAATGATTTCTATTTCAAATACCAGCTTAATAATGACATATTTTACTAAATTCTTTAGTTTAAAAGATGATTGAAATAAAAGTAGTCTAACTTACAGAAATATGGTAACAAAAGTGACAAAATGCAGATAATTTTTAATCCCATTCATGGTAAACAAAAGCTGTAGAGTACAAGTTAATGTTTTTACTGGTCAATAAATCAATGTAGTTTACACTGATCATCATAAATTGTACAGATGATATGAGGTTTCAATTTCAGCATAAAAATATCTCATTTGATAATCCAACACAGAAAAGAAAAATGTTGCAAATGGAGTGAATGTTATGAAGTTGGCCATAATGTTCTGCAAGTTGACTGATGAATCAATGTACACGCTTGTGTGTTTCAGGACACACACACACACACACACACACACGTTTATTATGCATCTTTACAACATAGACAAGAATGTGTAGATATTGATACAAAAGTTCAGCATCTTTGATAAAACAGTCAGTGATGAAAACAGTAGGTATCTTAGATGCTGGCAAAAAGTCTGGTGAGCTTGGAGTAGTTCTTGATTAAGCTTGGTCACAACTTTGTTAACAAGTTGGTTGCTGTTGGTTACTGGGTTCCCAATAAAAGCATGGGAATTGATGAAGATGACTTCATCGCTGGTCTGCTGTAACTGTTGAAAATACCATTGTTACAATGACTACCAGATACACTGCAACCAGTGGGACCTTTGGGACATGGATTGATACACTGCAGCCTGGTGCTATGTCTTTGAGTTGAGACAACTGGCTTAGCTGAGAGTTTAACAACTGAATTTATTAAGGAGGAGGAGCACTAAGTAGTGGTAAGTGAAATTGCAATACATTGAAACCGGGGAACAAGCTACTCACTGAGTTTTGTCATGGAGAATATATCTTGCTTCTTGACTAATGGTATGTGTATACACCTACATCAGTTTGCAGTACCATCTGCCTAGACTGTGAGATGCTAACATTTTGGAGTAGTTGTTTCTTCATCAGTCACAGACACCAAGCAGACAACACTGCGGACTGAATTAAGAGATTACTTCCAGCTCAGTATATGCAAACATATTGTAGGCATACAACTTTGTCAAATTTACTCATTTCATTGTAGAATGTAAAAAAATGAGGACTTTTATTGGGATCCCATCAGAGGTGTTGACATCACTTGACCAACCAATCCCAGACTGAAAAAAGGATTCAGTCTGTTTATATACACATAAAATCTATTAACTCCAGAGAATAGGAGCTACTAATTTGCATGCTATAAGGATTTAACAGTTTTATTTAGAATCAAAAGCCTGTCAACAGGGAATTCTTTGTTTTAAGACAGTTGGATGATAACACGAAGGGCATTTTGCTCCTATTTCTAACATCTGAACCATCACATACACCTTCCCTCATTAGCTTGTATTTCAGTTACACGAAGCATGAACCAGCTATTTGCTGCTTTAGACTTTTCAACTTCCTGAAAGATCAAATTTAAGGTTCTGATACTGTTTCAATGCTGAGCTGTGATTGGTTGAAAAACAATATTAAATTATTGCAGAGATAGTTGCATACTCAGATTACTTAATTGGGTACCAGCTGCACTGAACATTAAATCCATGGCTGTTTTACAAATTTGTCATCCTAGAATGCACATCAAACCCTCAACCCCACCCAAAAGTTCTAGTTTATATTGTTTCAATTTTTTCTTTTTCATTTATAAAATTTTTCATTTATAAAATTAAATACTCTATGAAGATTTGTTCATTTAGTGATGGAGCGTGAACATCATTTTTGATCTTATGTTTCTTTCACTTCATTAAAATTAATTATGCCAACACCTTTAATTGATTTAATATGATAAACTGCTTGAGTTATAATGTTAGAATCACTATATTGAATACGTCAAGATCAATATCTTTCAGTTTGCTACCTCTCTAGCATTTAAACTGGCCATTTCCAGCCCAGATATTCTACCTGTTTTATGTTCAAACTGGCCAGATCTGGCTCCTCACACCTACTCTACAATGTCATTCTAAAAATAAACTATCACATCATCAATCTCTGAAAGCATTGAGATAATCTGTGATTAAGTCAAACCAATGTGAATAAGCATTACATTTGACAAAATATTCTGAATGTTAAAAGGATTACTTGTCTGTCTTCATCATAACTTTAACATGTAGTTTTCCTTGCTTGAATGGAGCAAATGAAATTCATTAAGATAGAACTCTTATGGCCAGATGTTCTTGTTGCCATCTCCCACTTCTTTCCAAGCAGATGATAAGATAACTGGACAATACTCTAATTCAATGCTGATTGTCCTCAGCAGCAAATACGTTCCCTAACTCATTGCAGACAGTCAACGAAAGCTGAGGTTTAAAAATTACAACTTAAAGAAAAACTAATGGGGTTCCCTTTGAAAGCAAAATCTCTAGAATTGTAAACTCCAGAGTCTAGTCTCTGGAGTCTGTGTACCATTTCTCATTTCTTGGATCATGGTATTCCTGTCAGATTGTGTCACTGCTGCACAAATCAATGAGATTTAAACACACACAAACTATCAACTTTAGTGTGGCACAACATTTCATCATGGGTCTTATTACACTCTTTCTTTCTGTAGATTAATTACTTTTGCCATTGTTCCCCTACACAAATATTATCATCCTTCACTCCTCAATCCCCTACAGATATCTTTTACAGCTGCAATACCTGAAAACCCCTCCTTCAATGGGAACAAGACAACCTCATCTTCATCAACATTACTCAGACACCCACCCATCAGACTTCAGAGTTCATTTAATTGTCTACAATCTTTGATGCTGCTAATCAACCCTAGGTTGGCTCGAATCCAGCTGATCTATGTCCAAGACATTGCAGTATTTTCATACATAATATATCTAGAACTACATTATTCAATGTATCCTTGCTTGCTTAAAAAAGTGGATTGATTAGCAGGAGATTTGGCTGCTATTTATGGCAAATTGAGCAACCAGTAAGAAGCCTCCTTCCATATTTACATTGCCAAAAACTGTATGTCAAAAATGTAAAGGTTTAAATCAGAGAGCAGCTGTGACATTATGGTGATGGATTAGTGACCAACGATTGCGTTGGTTTCCTTAAGATATACATGACATAACTTGTCGCAGTCCACCAAACTTCATTGTTGACTGGTTTCTAACAGGAAGATTAAACAGTTGTAAACCTCCAATAACACTTTTCTCTCCTCCACCTATGTGCTTTTTAGTTTCCATCTCCCACATTCCAAGAGGACTTGATACACAGCTTCCAAAAATATGAAAATAGTACACAGAAAAGTTTGGTAATTTGTAAGAAAAAAAAAAAAGAACTTTTTTTAATGAAAATGTACTCACTTTGGTTGCACAGATGAAGCTTGTTGTCACAACTTTGGCAACAGCATTCATTAAATTCTTTGTTTCTTGAATGGCACTATCAACCTGTAAAGACAAGTATTTAAACATTGTATAATGAAATAAGGAAAACATGAACTTGACTGTTGAAGACATTGGATTGAAGATAAAATTTTTGCTTTTGTTAAAAAGATTTTTTAAGGTAAAATACTGTCTAAAAACAAAATAAAAACAAGTAAAAATGGTGAGAATAAAAAAAAATTACTAACTTTATTAAATGTGGCTGCTTTGCCAAATGTTGGAGCCCGAAGTGTTTTTAGTAACTGTTGACAAAATACTGGAATTCGGTCAAGATGTACAACCAGTTCCTCTTTATGACCACTCGCCGGTACCTGTGATAATAATAAAGACAGAAAAATTAATTAAGTTCATCAGTGATTCAAATAAAGATACACAAGATTAGCTTCTAAAACACTTTCCATTACCTTCTCCTGGTTCGTGGGAAAAATTTGAAGTCAGCACTGCAGACGCTAAACAACTTGTCATTTATCAGTTCTCTCAATATTTAATGAAGTAAACTGTGTCATACTATACTTATGGGCCCTTAACTCCTCAACAGAGTCAAGGAAGGGGTCACCATAGCATATGCTTTGGGTAGTTTTAGTTCTGACAGAACCCATCCCTCTCCAGATCAGACACCAGTAAATTTCTTTCAGAAGATGAGAAGGCAGATCAACCCCAGTATAGGACTGGTATTGAAAGACAAAGTAAATGTCAGAGGGATTTGATCTCAAAGTGCAGGGAACCAAAACAACTCAAAGTATTTTAACATTCTAATGACTGTCAATTATTCCAGAAGACTGAAGTAAATTGTACATCCATAGGGATGAACAGGGATGAAGACTGGAAAACAAACAACGTTACTTGTATGACTAAGCTGTTCATTGACAAACAATCAGGTGATGACAAGGCAACACACGTACATGTGTGTGTGTGAGGGGGTGCTGTCAGTTTTCGTTTACCAAATCCACTCACAAGGGTTTTGTCAGTTCAGGGCTGTAGTAGAAGACACTTGCCCAAGGTGCCATGCAATGGGGCTGAACCTCAGACCTTTTTAACTACACAGCCATGTATCTTAAAAATAATTTTTTTTAAAAACCGTTTGGCCGAATTAAAAACAAAGCAAAACAGTGAACATCACAAAACAACCAACAAAAATAATGGTGATGATGTAAGGAAAGATTGGTTTGTCTCTAATGAGTTTGAAACTTTGTGAAATGGCAAAGTGATACAAAACTCTTACTTACTCGTTCAGCAAACTCTTTAACAGTTTTATATAATTTGTTGCCTTCATCAGCAAAATATTTAGCCTGAGTAAATAGGTCTTGTGTTGTTTTCAAGGGGCCTTCTCCTCGTGTAAATAGATACATGGAAAAAGCCATGCTCGACATATTTTTGGCACGTTTAACAATATCATTATCTGCTTCCTCCCATTTGTCTGTCTCAGCATCCATCTCAGATGTAATCAACTTCATTTCTAGACCAAGTTTAGCTATTTTGGCTTGTTCCTGAAATATACAAATGACAAAAATTATTGATAAAATTTAACAATATATTGCAAAGACCAAGTTAGTAGCAGGGGTGGATGCTCTGAGAGCGTAGCTGCTAGAATAAGAATAGATTGGGCAAAGTTCAGAGAGCTCCTACCCCTGTTGGCAACAAAGGGCTTCTTGCTCAGAGTGAAAAGCAGATTGCATGATACTTGTGTGTGAAACCATTATTAGTATCATCATCATCATCATCATCATTACCATTTATTAGGCACCAATTTAAATTCTGATAATAGATATAATAAAAGAAGGAATCTATAATACTGGAACCAAGCTGAGACAACCTTTTTGGTAAACATTGAGTAGGAATAGAGTAAAGGTGAATAATTGTTGTTTAGTGTGAAACTTTGAAAAAAACAAAACATGGAATTAATAAATAAAAAAAAAGATATTCACCTCTGCATCCAGTTTAACAGGTCGTAGAGATTTGACCATTGTTCCATGTTTCTGGAAAAGAAAACTCTATGTTTAGCAAACAAGTTAGTTGAGGCAGAACTTCAGCTGAACAGCTTATTATGCACACATGCAGAAATGTATAATGCCAGAAAATTGGGTAGACTTTATGATCAAAAATGTTCTAAGATGACAAGGCATTATATTTAGAACTGTATTATCAGATATAACCTTCCCTTCTTAACATGGAAGGGTATAATTTGATAGAGAATTATTTGTTCTTTTTAGCAGGAAATGCAACTTTCAATAATAAAATTTGAACATCCTGGAGGATGTCTTAAACACTGAAGACACACTAGATAATAATAAATTTAATGCTTAATTATTTGATAAAACCTGGTTGTTCATCAGTTTTAAAGATGTCAACAAAACTTGCCAAAGAATGTTCCAGAAATTAGTAAACAAGTTAAATCTACTGAACAAAGTGTGATACAACACCACCACCTTAACTAACACCACTGATCTCTTTGGACATTTCTACGTTATATAACATTACTATAGCAATGTTCTGTCCAAATAAAACAATTATATACTCATCCATTCAACAAAAGTAATGGTTAATTTTCTGATTATAGTTTTGCTTATTCTTGAAAGAGATCTGCAACAGTCAGCTATCAATAACACTTATGAAGAGTGACTGCAAAATCTGTCCAGAGACGTGTAACCAGATGAACGCCCTGCCCTCACTCAATTAGCCACTAACCACATTTTAACCATCCTGCTTTTCTGGGAACCAACACAGTAAAGCTTCAGCATCTAATGGCTGACTATGTAGAAGCCGACAAGATTTCCAACAACAACCTTGGCCACCTTTTTGAATTCAATATCTTTACTACTTTGAATATGCTTAGAAAATTAAAGCAAAAAAAAGAAGCAGAGCAGCATCCAAGACTTTCACACTCAGAATTGTTGAAGTATGGAATAAGCACCAACATCCATTTTTAACTGTCAGGACACTGAATTCTTCAAAAATTCCATGCTTCTCAAATCCATCAACACTATTCTTTGCATGTCTATGTACCCTTTCCTATATACTGTTCAGTTTTCGATTTTTTTTATTTTTTATTTATTCTGTGTAATATGCATGTACTTCTAGCTTTTTTTAAGCTAAAACCAAAATCCTAATAAGTAGGAAGGTAGATAAAACACAAACCCCTTCAGGTAGATGGCCCTGCTCAGTATGTAGAAAAGGAGTAGGTAGTAACTCTATAAGATGTACCCGGTGCAAGCTATGGACACATAAGAGGTGCAGCAACATCAAAGGCAGGTTAACTAGCAAGTTAGTTTTTGTTTGTGGCAGATGTTCAGGTGCAATAAAGACTGTAAACAAACAGGAAACACCTTCTATCTCATTCCAGGGTGAAAAACTAGAGGTAGTCGATAGC
>NC_068981.1:191889312-191892465 GCF_001194135.2 Octopus bimaculoides
GTGGCCGTTGCCAGTACCGCCTGATTGGCTCCCGTAGGATTTTCGAGCGAGATCGTTGCCAGTGCCCCTGGACTGGCTTGTGCGGGTGGCACATAAAAGACACCATTTCGAGCGTGGCTGTTTTCGTGCGGGTGACACGTAAAAGCACCCACTACACTCTCTGAGTGGTTGGCGTTAGGAAGGGCATCCAGCTGTAGAAACTCTGCCAAATTAGACTGGAGCCTGGTGTTGCCATCCGGTTTCACCAGTCCTCAGTCAAATCGTCCAACCCATGCCAGCATGGAAAGCGGACGTTAAACGATGATGATGATGATGATGATGATGGTTTTTTTAAAATTTTTTTTTTAATATATTTTTTTATTATTTTTATTATTATTATTATTATTATTATTAAGGTGGCGAGCTGACAGAATCGTTAGCACGCTGGGCAAAATGCTTCGTGGCATTTTGTTCGTCTTCACATTCTGAGTTCTAATTCCACAGAGATCAGCTTTGCCTTTCATCCTTGGGAGGGTTGATAAATTAAGTCCCAGTGAAACACTGGGGTTGGTGTATTCAACTTGTCCACTCCCCCAAAATTTCAGGCTTTGTGCCTTTAATAGGAAGGACTGTTATTATTGTAGTTCATTAAACTACTTTGTATTGGATTAAAAGTTGTTTCTTTGTTCAGAAAACAGAAAGACACGACAGAGTTGCTTCCCCTTTATATTTAACCACTTTAAGAATACTACAAAATACAGACTGTATCTCCAAAACAAGATATTTGACATAGAATGTATTTCTTATGTTATAACAGTTGTTGAGTTGTTCCAACAACATTTTCAAAGGTGCAGTTTCAGTTATTGGTTTGTTCAAACAACAAAGTCTATAGGGTCATCAATAAATCATACATCAATAGGTTGTTGTTCAGCTCTGATTGAGCAGATCTGTGAACAAAGGCTTTCCAACCATGACCATCCCATCTTTTTAGGGTTATATAGGGCTACACTGTCAAATGTTCTGCCCTTCTTGAAGGGAGTAGTGTGTGATTTGAGAGAGAATTTACTGCTATTTCTAACAAGTTGAATAACCAAATGAATGAAAAACTCATTCAATGTGGTGACTGAAGCCACCATGGGTTACAGCTACAAATCATACCATTTTCGTCATCATCATCAACATTTAACATACATTTTCCATGCTAGGACATGGACTGGACGGTTTGACAGGAATTGGCAAGGCCAGGGGCCACACCAGATTCCATAGTTTGTTTTGGCTTAGTTTCTATGGCTGGGTGCCCTTCCAAACACCAGCCACTTTACAGAGTCTATTGGGTGCTTTTTATGTGGCACCATTACCAGTGCTTTTCACATGGCACTAGCATCACAGCTTTTCATGTGACACCAGCACCACTGCTCTTTACATGGCACCAGCACCCACACCAATGTTCTTCATGTGACACCTTGGTTTTAGGCTCTCAAACTATTGTGGTGGACAGAATTTTGTTTTGCAGTGTAGCTGTCTCCTTCATTCCACCCAAGTTGGTGTGTTGTCCTGTATGAGGTTTCCTTTCTAATGTAGATGTTTCCCTCATTCCACACAAGTCGAGGTGTGTGTCCTGCAAGGTTTGTTATTGTCTAAGCTTGTTGAATCACATCTTTAAGAAGTTCTGAGGATAGCTTCTTGTTAATAACTGACAGTTCTTAAGATGTCACACCTGTTGAGGGAGACTTAACAAGCATAATACACACACTTTTAGATAGAAAAATTGTCATTTATTTATTTTTAAAATTAAGTTGCTAATCTCTTACAGAAAACTAATCAATTCTCATTACAATATTCACAAGTTGTAAACTCCCACAAAGAAGTTTACAACGTGTGAATAACCAGATAATATTCCATAACTAGATATTATTCACTTCAAGAGAAGTTATATTTACAAGAAATATTCCTTATGGGCTGAGGCACAATATCAATTCAATATTAATCATCCACATGATGATACAATAATGTACAAATACATGTCAGTCTCATTAATGAAGATTCAGTTATTTTCATTGAATTACTACGTAAGTGAATGAGAATTCTATAGACATGTGTACCTTTAACAAAATCCTCAGATAAAAATCATTCGTAGTGCTTCAGCACAGTTTCTGTTAACCTATCAGTGTGGATGAATGGCTAAAAAGTTCACTTTGCTATCATGTGGCCCTGTAATCAATCCCACAACAAGGCATCTTGGGAAAGTGTCTTTAGCCTTTAGCATTCAGATTATTCCGTCAAATGTAATCCTCATTTATTCACAATGTTTTTAATTAATCCTGCATTATCTCATAGCTTTGAGATTTTGATGATATGATTCTTTTTTAGGAATAACATTGCAGGATAGATGTGAGAAGCCCAATATGGCTGGTTTGAACATAAAACAAAATATTTGAGTTGGATATGGCTGGCCTAAGTACTAAAAGGTTAAACACTGGCCCAGGTCAACCCAAGCTTTATGACAATAGTAAATATAACAATACAATGCTACAAACATTCATACAGTGTGTGTGTGTGTGTGTGTGTGTGTGTGTGTGTGATTACATTAATGATACATAAAATATTAAATGATAAAAACACAAACTGTATAATAGCAGGGGTAAAGGTGTGAACAGCCCCACGTCAGCCATAACATGAAAGGTATTCCTTCTATGACTACCTTGTTCACCTTTTGTGCATTGCAGATCTAGGACTATAATATCCAACATATCCTTCCTTTATCAAGGTAAGAGGATTTGCCTGCTATTTCTAGTAAGATCAATAAACAAATGGAGCTTATAAATTGTACAGCACCTTAATATTACAGTATACACACACACACACATATGCATGTGTGTGCATACTGTACTGCATTTCACAGTAATATTACAGACTAACATGGAAGCCTCCACTAGCACACACACTCACACACACACAAAAAATTAGGAAACAGAATTCTGCCCTGGGAAAGAAACTACAGAAATTGAATAAAATAATTTTTATTATATCTCTAAAGAAAAGCATCTCGATATATTATGTTTGTATATCATATACAAGATTAAGATATGTGGAAACCAAAGAGATATCCAGAGAGAGAGAGAGAGAGAGAGAGAGAGAGAGAGAGAGAGAGAGAGAGAGAGAGAGAGAGAGAGA
>NC_068981.1:191892620-191895625 GCF_001194135.2 Octopus bimaculoides
AAAGAGAGAGAGAGAGAGAGAGAGAGAGAGGGAGAGAGAGAGAAAGAGAGAGAGAGAGAGAGAGAGAGAGAGAGAGTCAGATACATAATTTTTTTAAAATTTTGTCTATGTATTTTTTATTTTGGTTGTATTGTCTGTCGGTCACTATGTCTGGATTTAGTTTTGCTGGTAAACTGCTGGAAATGACATCATTTTGAGTAAGCACTGAGTGAAATGACAAAAAGATCTAACAAAGGACCTTATTTAAACAATCACCTGAGGAGGCACACTTTACACTTTGGATGGATGATAATGATTACACAACACCTCACCAATGTAATAAAGATGTAAAAATGTGATGAAACAATTGTAGTGATTTTAAATAAAGAATGTTATTCATTTCAGTTTCTATCTATCTATATATATATATATATATATATATATATACACAGTGGCATCAGTAATTACCATCAAGATGCAAAATCTGCAGTGGAAACATATGTAGGTACTGACATGGAAAGATGTATATAATATATCTTGGATATGTAAATCTCTGTTCTAATTTATCAATTTATATATATATATATAGATATATATATATGGTCTTAGAAGTACCTTGTGTTCCTATTTCTTAACATCCCAATAAAAATACATTAAATATATTTTTAAAATATTATTTCCTTTACACTAGTGCTTTTTGTCTGGGGTTCTAAAATCACATTCACTTTATTTTCAAATATCTTTATTATAAATATGTATGTGGACATTGAAGTGGTTGCAGCTGAGATGCATCTCACAATGTTGCGCCAGAAATCTGTCTACCACTTGCTTTGGTGGTTCCTCAATTTCATATTGTCTGTCACTGCCAATAACATCAATGTAGTTGAATGGTTTTTGTCCTTTGTCTGAAATTTAACATCGCATAGGGGACCTGGTGTTCAGCAACACTTACTTAGTACTATGCAATCTCCTAGTTGGTCTTATGCTCATGTCATAAAATATTTTGAGCTGTCAAGATGTATCTACCATCAAATCTTGAAGCCCTTTTTTTCATAATCTTCAGTTCCCTCTACACAAGCTTTATTAACTTTGAAATACTTAATTACCAGATGATGTGAAGCTCATTACAGGCACTCCAGGCTTGTCCCTTGTATGTAAGGAAGTCTTTCTTACAGTCAACATAGGTGTTTCATATATCTCTGATATATAAATAGTAACCCTGTGACAAACACTGGTGAAACGACTGGTTTCTTTCTTTTCTTTCTTAAAGACAACAATCACCAACAATTATTTCGTGCATTTTGATTTGAGAACTAGCAAAGTTTTAATTGTTGGTTTTACTTTTGTATTTTTGTTTCCAGCTGATTTAATATAACTAAAACTTTCATGCTTTGTTCCATCAAAACAGCTCAGTAATAAGTTATCCAGCAACAATTTAAACATTAGCACCCACCCACATTTACTGGATGAAATAAGACAGACATAACGATGTGGATATGTTTGAGATTTGTTGTTTCAGATAATCCTACAGCTGATCAGAGATACAGACTCTTAATGATATAGCAGACAGTGAGACACACACACACACATTATATATACACACACAGCTGTCATTAACAAAACATTCACTCAAATAATCTCAAGCAACTCGATTCTCCAACGTTTCTTGGGATATCAAAGTAATGATAAAATAAATCTTAAATTAATCCAATTAGTTATTGATGCATTGATAGATTATAGATCTGATAAAAACCAGTTCAATAGGAACGTGGATATACTTTTATTGGAAACTTGATTTTCCAATAATTCAAATGGACAACTGAGAGGATCCTCTTCCCATTCACTCCACAAATCAACAGTCATGGGGAAAAATTTAAGGGCTAAAGATTTTGAGTTTCTATCAGACCTTATCCTTTGCCTGGCTTAGAACCTGGTTTAGAGAAGTCAACTCTGTTGCAAGCATTCAGGTCCCAGGTTTTAAAATAGCTTCCTCCCTTCTTTCTGCCAGTCACAGAACCCGTGAAAAGGGTTAGTAACATGTTTACCTCTCCTGTCATTAAAAAAATCAAATCTTGCTGTCTGAGGGAATAAAAAACTGCTACCCTCAAATACTGTTTATTTGTTTGTTGGAAGAATGTATTGGTAAATTATTGTTAATGGGGAGGCAGGGGTCATCAAAGAACTTCAAGAAAAAACAGAAAGCTAACTATTTGATCAATCACCATTCATCATATTTAGGTTTTGTTTATTCAGTAATTTATAAGATGGACGAGATCAAAAAGGTTCTAAGAAACTTGATAACACAAAATAAATATTGACTGAAGTCATTCGCTTGAAACATCTTTCCTTTGTTAGAAAAGTTTAGAGTATTAGAGAGACTGTAACACTGCATTGTGAAGATTTATTAACATCATTTTGGAACAGGGATTATTACCATTTCAATAAGAATGGTAATGTTAGCAACCATTCAGAAAATCAATGGAAATCATTACTAGTTTGAAAAGTAGAATACACACACACACTTAAAACAATGCCAAATTCTTATTCACAGTTTATATGACAATATAATTTTGGTAGAGCCCATGAGCTTTGCAGGCCCTCAAAGAGCACTGAGATTGATGCCACCTTCAATGTTCCACTTAAAGTATTCCAGGTCAGTGCCTACAGGAAAGACATGAGCAGGGAGAAGGTTCCAGAGGGATGATGTCCTGGGGAGAAAGGACAGGGAGTAGTGCTAGTGCTTAATTTAGGAAAGTGGGGAGCACAAAAAAGAATGATGTGAGATGGCGACCCAAGTGAATCACAAGTATAATCCGAAAACATATAGAATTAAAACAATAACTTCCTTTCCAGCTTTTAGCTAGCTTCCACATTTATGGATGATTTCAGAGAAATAGGATAGGATTGACAGGGGATAGTTTAATTGCTATGTAATGGGCATACTGAATGAAGGAAAGAAATGAGCTGAAAGGTGTGTGTATACACACACACACACACACACACACACACACACACACACACACACA
>NC_068981.1:191895635-191901216 GCF_001194135.2 Octopus bimaculoides
ACACACACACACACACACACACACACACACACACACACACACACACACAAGGTTGGGAATTTTATATGAGAGCAATCTATACATTTTAATCATTACCTGTCCTCCATGCTGGCATGGGTTGGACGGTTTGACAGGATCCAACAAACTAGAAGGCTGCTTTGAGCCTCCAATATCTACTTTGGCAAGGATTTTATGAGTGAATACCTTCCTTAACGTCAACCATTTTATAGCATGTTATGGACCTTTTTTTTATGGCATTGGCACTAAGTGAGGTCACCAAGTAACTTACATGTCCCCCACCCAAAGTGAGTTGGGGTATGCAATATCAAAAACAATGTGAGGTGATTCACTGTCAAAAAGAAGTTGACACAATTGTGTCATGTAATTACAAAAAAGTGAAGAATTTAACAAAAATACGTATCCTTACCCCAGGTCTTGGAAGGGATTGATAAACATGCTTCTCCATCTTTCCTTGGCACACATCATTAACTTCTTTCACTAAAATTGAGAGTTCATTGATTTGACCTTCCCAAGCTTTAGCAAAAACATCCAAGTTTCCCTCAGCAATACGACTGCCAGGGTACTGAGCAAAAGTCTGGGCGGCATTTAAAAGCTGAAAGTAAAATGAAGATATATGATTAGAACAAAATCTAATGTTGTGAAAAGATAAAAAATCTTGACAATGAAATTAATCTTGTGTGCATAATCGCCACCACCACCACCATCAGCATTAAGCTGGCTTCTCTTGCTGTCATTGGTTGGACAGGTTATCACAGTCAAAGTCAGTTCTTAATCAGAGTTACAAACTTCTTAGATAGGTTGAAGGACAATGTCTGATTTGTACATTCCATTTTGGCACAGTTTCTATGTCTGGTCACCTCTCCAATTTGCAAGGCATGCTGGACACATTTTATGGTGGCACCAACAATAAATAGGTTTGTCATGCTATATTGATTAGACTAAACGGTCCTCTTTGACCAGACATAATAAACCATCCAATGCATGTGGATATGGAAAGTGGACATAAAATGATAATGATGTACATATGAATATTGTGTGTGGGTCACTAGAAAATTCTCACAAACCAGTTATTGATATTGATGCATTTAATGGGTGCGTTTCAAGTGATTAAGTAACAATTTGTTGCAAAAGTAATACTCTCTTCAGCAATTAATTATAAACAAAATATTTCATCTGTAATAGACCAAAGTGAATGGGACATAAACCATTTGAAATATCAAAAATTGGCTCGTGATAATTTCCTAATAATATACAGCTCACATTAATAACAACCGATCTTATCCTTACTTGGATAATACAGTTGTAACAGGTCTAGAAATGAAATGTTGATCTCAACACAGAAAATATCTGGCTAAGAGTACTGCATCAAGCATACTACTGAATGTGTGTGTATGTGTGTGACTAATAAACTGTCCAAACCATTTATTTTTTTCTCGTTTTAGTCATTCGACTGCAGCCATGCTGGAGCATCACCTTTAGTCAAACAAATTGACCGCAAGACTTATCCTTTGTAAGCCTAGTACTTATTCTACCAGTCTCTTTTACCGATCCGCTAAGTTACAGGGATGTAAACACACCAACATCAGTTGTCAAGCGATGGAGGAGACAAGCACAAACACACAAACATACACACACACACACACACACACAACCGGCTTCTTTTAGTTTCCGTCTACCAAATTCACTTACAAGGTGTAGGTTGGCCCGAGGCTATAGTAGAAGACAGTTGCCCAAGGTACCACGCAATGGGATTGAACCTGAAACCGCGTGCTTGGGAAGCAAGCCAGAAAATATTTTATTTTCAGTTCCTAAATTTTAGAAACAGATCACAGATTAATGTTTGGTATTGAAGAGAATAAGATTGGAATAGAAAAAAGTGAAGTTAACAAAGACTGGAAGACAGTATAGCAACAAGTTATTATATGTTCTGTTTACTATAAACAATAATTAGCTACCAATATTCAAATGGCTTTATGCCTTAATTAGAACATTTTTTCATTTTTTTACACTTATTTTTAAGGTAGAAATAAGGAAGTTTAGGTTTTATAGCATTTCAGAAAAAAAAAAAAAAACAGAAAGAAAAAAGCACATTATCGTATATTAAAATAATTTTATAGGTTCTATAAAAACACTAATCCAAAGAGTGGATTTCCCACCTCCAAATGGACATGTGGTGTCACATTAGGGGACAATTCCTATTGAATTAATCAAAGATAGACCATCTTCATTTTCTATTGCAGTGTTTAGTTGAACATATAATTGCTGACAACCTAAACACAGTATCCAGTCTCCCGACCAATGTGTTGTGTCAGAAACAAAAGTATCACTGTTGGTGACATATTTTTCTGGCACAAAACACGTCACTAAACAAGAGGTATACACACATACACACACACACACACGTGTGCATTTCTTTTTATGTTGATTTATATTAGAAACGTTTCAACATTAATCAATACTGTTTGTAGAGTACAGAGCTATTATATTTCTGCACAAAGAAGGATGACAGTAACTTTGAAGTTCCAGCTTGCTAGAAAGTCCAACAAGAGCTAGCAGGCTGAAAGTTCAAAGTCACTATCAGCCCTCTTCTAGTAAAAGTATTATAACAGAGAAACTAGCTTTTATTTGTGGAAGATGTGTAGGTGCATTAAACACCAGGAATCTACATAAAATAGACTCCCTCAAATGTGTGGGGCGGGGTGTGTGGGATATTTAGAAGTGGGAGACAGTTTCTGTTATTTAGTTAGCAGTGGAGGAGGGAGTTCTGAAAGTGTAGCTGCTAGAATAAGAATGAGCTGGGCAAAGTTCAGAGAGCTGCTACCTCTGTTGGCAAGAAAGGGCCTCTCCCTCAGAGTGAAAGGTAGACTGTATGACATTTGTGTACAAACAGCTATGCTACATGGCAGTAAGACACCGGCTGTGACTACTGACAACATGCAAAAGCTTGAAAGTAAAGAAGTCAGCATGCTCTGTTGGATGGGTAATGTCTGTGTGCATGCACAATAGAGTGTAAGTGATTTGAGAGAAAAATTGGGTATATGAGGCATCAGATGTAGTGTGCTAGAGAGAAGATTGTGCTGGTATGGTTATGCGATGAAGACAGCTGAATTAAGAAGTTCCGATCTCTAATTGTAGAGGGACATGTGGAAGGGGTAGACCCAGGAAGATGCACAACAAAGTGGGAAGAAAGGGTCTTCAGATGTAGGGCTTCACAGAGAAAGATGACAAGGAACCAAGACTTGTGACAATTTACTGTACTTGAGATGACATGTCAAGTTAAGTACAATTGTGGCTGTCTTGGCATACAGGCATGTCCTCTACATCCCTCTCTCAACTAAGAGATCCTAGTCTTGCAAACTTGTGATGCCAGTGCCCCGTGAAAGTGCCCAGTGCACTCTGTAAGAGTGTAGAAACCACACCAAAACAGACAAATAGACCTCAGGTAGCTCTCCAGCTGGCCAACACCTGTCAAAATGTTCAATCCTTGCCAGCAAGGAAAATGGATGTTAAATGATGATGGTGTGTGTGTGTGTGTGTGTGTGTGTGTATATATAGTAGAATAAGAAATAGAAAATCCTTGGTACAGCATTATATATTTGAAAAAATGAATAGAAAAGGCTTTTCTAATAATTTTCCCGCTTTAATAATTAGATGTTTGGTAAACTTTTAAGCATCTAATTATTAAAGTGGAAAAATTATCAGAGAAGCCATCTCTATTCATTTTTCAAATATATATACACACACATATACACACGTCTGCCTGCCTGTCTGTCTGTCTGTCTGTATGTATGTATGTGTATTTACATGTGTGTGTGTATTTACATACATACATACATACATATGTATACACACACACCTCCTGCACACACAAAAGGTAGCAATTCAGTAACAGAATCCGGTGCAAGTAAATTATTTGCTCAACTATAAATGCCTGAAATGATTCACAAGTGTTAACAGTTTAGTTCAACAGTTACTCTCACTTAGTTCTGTTACCTTTCCTTTCTTTTCTTTTCTCCCCCAAACCCCACCCCCCACAGAGATGGAAATCCCCTGTGACAAAACAGCAGTTGAGTGTAACAAATGTTCTTCTGCAGAGCCAGCAGCAATGAACTCCACTTTCTCAAGAGATTCACAATGTTAAGTTACTGACATACAAAAGATCATAATCTTTATCTGATTGGTCCACCAGCTGTCAACAACTACCTTCTCCCATGTATTGTCTAATATATTTAACCTGCCACATCAGGCTCAGATATTTTAACTGTTTTATGTACAAACTGGCTAGATCAGGCCTCTCACATCTACCCCACAATCTCATCACTGAAATCTCAAATAATCGGAATGCTAAAGGGTTAAAAGTTCCACCAGAAATATCATGCTACCCATTGTGCACCTATTGCAATTGTGCTTTGTCAAATATAAATGCACTAAACATGAAGCAATGCAGTAAATATGGAAGCATTGTGTTTACCCTTTTGACACCACTCCATCTGTGACCATCCTTGTTTCTATGATATAAGCTTACTGTTTTCAAATGATCTTAATCAAAATCATTGAAACCTTCCATAAACCGGCTTAATAATAATGACAAAATTATTTTATTAAATTTTTAATTAGTTTCAAAACTAATTGAAATAAAGGCAGTGTATTTCAACAGAAATTTAGTAATGAAGGGTTTAATATAACTGATTCCATAAAATCATTGCAAATCATGTAAACCAGTATAAAAAAAAAAAGATTGATGTTTATATAAGGGAAAATGCTTTATTGTGAACATTCATCTGTTCTGGTTGGGATGACGAAAGGAGTGTCTATGACCACTCATAAATTACATAATTACCTAAAACAATTAGTCAAACACATGGTACTTGCCACCAAGTCATACTTGCAATTGTTGACTTACATGGTATCTGCTTAACAAAAGTAGACACCTTACCAGATGTAATGGTTCAGGACCAGCTATAGAATATTCCTCCTCAAGTATAGCAAACACAAAGTCATTATTACCACACTCAAAAACCTGATCCAATCAAGTTAGGTCTTTGTATTTGTGTCAGCATCCACCTGGAAAGAGTTGAGTCAGCTCCACCCAGTGAATACACAGCATCACTAATAGAAGCTGGCCGTGTTTGGTAATCAAAACATGCAGCATGGAGACAATCAAACAAAGGATGATTAGATATTAATTCAAAACCTGTTGCTCATTACTAATCCAGATTTCCAGTGTCCACCTCATTGTTTATATAATCTCAGGAAGGGATCTGCATCACGGATGAGTTGCCTTGGGGGGCAGAAAGTATGACCAAACTATGTTCATCAAACGACTGGCACCAAACTTAAATGACTGGAACTATTTGTAGGATTTTCTCACAGAAAATATTTCAACCATAAACTTCTTCAGTATCAAATAACTTCAGGAACACCAGTCATTTCACAGGTTTGTAAGTTATCTATTAAATCCCAATATGCACTAATTAATACCTCCATATTAATGAGGAACCAGAGAGAGAGAGAGAGAGAGAGAGAGAGAGAGAGAGAGAGAGAGAGAGAGAGAGAGAGA
>NC_068981.1:191902281-191916468 GCF_001194135.2 Octopus bimaculoides
TATATATATGGCCATTGCCGATGTCATACAAATGGCATCCGTGCCAGTGGCACATAAAAAGCACCCATTACATTCTCAGAGTGGTTGGCATTAAGAAGGGCACCCAGCTGTAGAAACCGTGCCAAATCAGACTGGAACCTGGTGTAGCTCTCCAGCTAACCAATTCCAGTCAAAACGTCTCAACCATGCGCATGGACAATGGACATTAAATGATGATGATGATACATGAATACATATTATATATACATATTATATATATACATATTAAATATATAATATATATATATATATATATATATATATATATGTATATATATATATATATATATATATATATATATATATATATATGTATATATATATATATATATATGTATATATATACATATATATATATATACATATATATCACAATACATATACATCACTTTAAGTAGATTTATCATAAATCATTTATTTCACTTATAAGATATGTGAAGAGAAAACAGTAAATTAAGAAAAATGTTAAGCATCAAAAGAATTATATCAAAATGAAGAACGCTGTCAACTGAAGCATGTGACCAAGGATTCTGAGTGACAGCAAGTAATGCAGTATACAAGTAAAAGAGGGTTTAGTTACAATGGAGCAGAAGGAAAAGCCACAGCTGGAAATCCCTAACAGTTTTCATGCTGAGCATTGTGTAAGGATATCATTTTCCTTCATCTCAATGGGGTTTTTTTTTCTTTTTTTTAACGGAAATTACAATATTTACTCCTGTATAAATTATATTTACTATACACAACTTCAAATGAGAAAAATTAGGGGTGTAAATTATACATGAGACTAAAAAGACAAATCTTGTGCAAGAAATTTCATCTTTATCACAACCACCTTATTTAATATTTCACACAGGCATAAAGCATCTTGAATAAATTGCTATACTTGCAACAAGGAAATAAAACCAAGAAAAATTAGTCTTGGTCTATTCTCTTAACCTTTTCGATAGCAACCTGGCTGAAACCGCCTCTGGCTCTGTAATACAAATATCTTGTCTTCAAAAGTTCTGAATTAAAATCTTTCACCAAACCTTAGTCACAATTTATGTTCCTAACACTAGCTCAATGATAACTAAGTTATTTTACTAAACTCTTTTGTTATATTTAAAATTAATTGAAAGAAACAATGAACATCTCAAAATAAATATGGCAATGAAAGGGTTTAAGCTTGCCAATAAACAGGTTAGAGTTGAGGTTGGTGACAGAATGGGACATAATGGGCAAAATTTTGTGGAAATAGTTTAGTTATCTGAACTTGGCAGCTGGTTTTAAATATTAAGGAAGAGGTCAGAGGTCAAATTGATACAACGAAGTGTAGGAGTGAGTTAAAGATAACTGAGATATAAAATGATAAGGAGTGGGGTAATTAAAAAGAAATACAAAGAGAATGAAGGAAAAGTCAGAAAAAGAAAAGGAAAACTGTTTTATAAGGGCCATGAAGTTGTAAATGTGAAATGGATATAAAAGGGTTAAGATTTTATCCTGTAGCAAATGTAATAATGGTAACTAATGTTGTAAGGAGAATACATTCATTATGTACTGCTGCTTTTAAGTGGTGAGATTTGCAGAAGTTAATGGCAACAGAGTGATGCAGACTTTGTGGAGTTTAACACCAAAGATATCACCCACATCAAAAATATCATCATGGTATTATCTACCGATGAGACATGATGTTGTAGCTAGGACGCTCTATAAAGAAATCCATCAGAAGGATAATCCTGAGGACAAAGAAATAGCCACTCATAATGAAAAAAAAGTACTGGTGGAATGTCCCAGTTAAAATCTCAATAAAATGTAAGCACAACAGACCTGATATAATGATTTGGGATAGAGAAGAGAAACTGTGCAGTTGTGGAGATTAACTGCCCAGCAGATGTTAACATAAAGCTGAAGATCAGTGAAAAAGAGAATACTTACACTGAATTATTGAGAAATTTACAGTTACTCTATCCAGATTACAAATTCAGGTTTATACCTGTAATTATTGGGGCCCTAGTATATGTAACACCTGTACCTACTTCATTACACACACACACACACACCCAAGTTTCCATCTGCCAAATTCCACCCACAAAATATTAGTCAACTTGAAGCAATGCTAGAAGACACTCATGTGTCTTCTAGCTTCTGTCCATATTTGATCGCTAGAGTCATTGTTTGATAACTGGTAGATGATGAGGTGAAGTAAATAAACAGGGCTTTCTCAATTAGATGATTTACTAGACCAGCAAGAGCGCAAGACTGTAATTATTATATGACAATATAAATAATGTGGGAGGAGATGTGGTAATTAGGCTAGCAATTAACGATTCTATAATAATAGACACAGTAATGGTTCTTATTGAGGAGGCTGGTTTTAAGGTCAGGAATGTTTTGAGAATATCTGGGAATTTTTGTCAGATGTATGACCAAAGACATTCCAGTACAGGCGGGGCGGGGGGTATTTAAGACTACAGTACTCTCTGTGAGTGGCCACTTTTTCCTAAAAAAATGTGAGTGAAATTTAAAGGAGATTTGGCACCTATTTCTACCAGGTTGGGTAACTACATAGTGATTCCCTCATTGATCAGAGTTGGAATTTGAGTAACCAGATGATAATATAAATCAAATATTTTTAGGTTGGCAAATATTTTTACTTTCAAATTAGTTTTGTGGCTGTTTAGTCTCAGGTCAACCCTGACTGAGTTCAAAGGAATTCCAACTGTGACCACCCTCTCTTTGGGGGGGATAGTGTCTCTCTAGGGATATATCATATAACATATCATGTCATAGACTTTATTTAAGATGACTTTATTTAAGAAGTGTGTTGTTTGTGTTAGCTTTTGCTATTTCTAGCGGGATGAGCAGAGTGACCTATCTTGTAGTCTCAAAGCCAGCTGGGTTGGTGCAAATGGCATGAAAAAGGGGAGGAAAAATAAACATTGATTTAATGAAGAACAAGTAAAAATACAAGCTATCTTAAAGCATAAGCATATGGGGCAGTTGCCTGGGATAGTCCACAGATTAAGGGCCCTTCTGATCTATGCATGCTGTAAACTGCTGTCAATAAGAGATAACAAATACAATAGGCCCCATAATCATCATTTAATATCTACATTCCATGTTGGCATGGGTTGGACAGGATCTGATGTGTCCGATTTAGCATGGTTTCTATGACAATGCCTTTCCAAATGCCAACCACTTTACAGTGCATATAGGGTACTTTTTTCTTCATGGCACCAACTCTAATGAGGTCACCATTCAGCCTGCCAGATTAAGGTCTTTGACTGAGTGGAGCTACAATAGAGAGGGAGGTATCTTTATGCTATCAGATTAGGGGTTAAAAATAAGAGAGATGGGTCCAGAGCAGAATAGGTTTCTTGCTGTAAAAACACAGCTACTCACATCTTAGAAGAGAGTGTGTGACCAGGGGGAGGGGTTGCTATAAAGCTGTTAAGACAGCCCAGTTTACAAAAGGTTTCTTAATGTGCTAGAAACAATCTCATCAAATTGTGCCTTAGTATTTTGACGCAATAGATAATGTAGTCTGTGGTAGACTATATCTACAAAAACATGAGGTGGTCGTGGACTGGAATGCCTTTGATTGCAGACCTGCTCTATCCCTAATTAAAGCCTGTTAAATAACAAATAAAAAAAATAGAGCTTCTAATTTGGAAGAGGTCATTAGAATTAGGATAAAGATTGTGAGAGTGTGGGGAACTAATCTTATTCTTCAACTGGTTTCAGTCATTGGACTGTGTCATGCTGGAGCACTGCCATCAACAAATTATTCAAGAATATTGACCCTACCCTCACCACACACCAGTATTTATTTTTAAGTCTGGTACAATGTAACTTATTTTCGCCCATGCTATTTATCAAACAGCTAAGTCATGGGTCATAAACAAACAAACACTGACACACAGTGCAAGGGTGTATTCATTTAACCCATGCCATTCATTTAACCCATGCCATTCATTTAACCCATGCCATTCATTTAACCCATCATCATTTAACATCCGTTTTCCATATTGGTATGTGTTGGACAGATTGACCAGAGCTGGTACAGCCAGGGGCTGCACCAAGCCCCATTGCCTGTTTTGGCATGGTTCCTAATGCCAACCACTCCACAGTGTGCACTGGGTCCTTTTTATGTGGCACCAGCATTGCTATCAATTCTGCTGTGGTATGCAGGTCTTCTTGAGTAGAGAAATGTGCCAGATATCTCAGTCCTTGGTCATCTCCTGCGTAAGGCTCAGTGTCATGAGATCGGCCTTCAATTCTTCATCCCATGTCTTTCTGGGTCTCCCTCTTCCACAAGTACCATCCACTTTAAGTAATTGGCACTTCTGTATGCAAGTGTCTACATTCATATGCATCACACGATCAAACCAGTGCAGTCTTTTCTCTTACACACCACATCTAATTCTGCTTATGCCCAACTTCTCCTGCCATACACTAGTGCTCTGTTGCATATGTACACTGATACTGCTCATCCAGCAGAACATACCAGCTTCATTCCTCTCAAGCCTTCACATGTCTTCTGCATTCAAAACCCATGTTTCATTACCATGTAGCATTGCTGTTCATATACATGCATCATGCAATCTTCCTTTCACTCTGAGAAAGAGACTTCTTGGTGGCCAACAGAGGTAAAAGTTCTGATTTTTTTCCCATCTTATTCTTATTCTAGCAAGTATTCATACTTTCATAGAAAAAACAAAAAAAAAACAGATGTGACACCCCCACGTTTCCTTTTACCAAATTCCACTCAAAAGACATACGATAGGACAGACCTGAAAACACATGGTGACCAAATGAGCTTCTTAATCACACAGCTAGGAATCAAAATCACATCTGAACTTTAGAAGTTATACAATATCAAGAAATACCAATGACAAACATCAGCAGATGAATTAATTATATCACCAAAGTGGGTGAGTTATTAGATTTCTTAATGAAGAAACAGATTAATTTGAATAACCGTTAACCCTTTCAATACCAAATCTGCCTGAGACCACCACCCCTTGTTCATTGATATAAAACTGTCTATGTTAAAGTGTTTATATTTAATTCATGTTCCAAACATCAGCTTCTTCGTGAAAAAATTAATTATTCCAAACTCTTGATTAATTCCAAAATTAATTGAAACACACAACCAATGCATTTAATTAGAAACATAATCAGGACAGTGTTAAATGTTATTCTTTGATTTCAATAGTCTTATGTCAGTCACTGTGAGACTGCTTGCATGGTGATTACAATTCCTTGGCTAAGAGAGAGGAAGTGGGAAAATAGATCATGTTAGTCAATCTTTTGATCTTTTATTGATTTCATTTACATCAAGTCCCAATACTTTTATTTCACTGACCTAAAGAAAATAAAAGGCCTGTAGATCTAGTTGGGATCTGAACTCACAAGACAGAGCAATGCTCGGCCATTTTTCTGCCATATACCCATGAAATATTACTCAGGTGGTTGGACATTATTACTACAATCACAGCTATTACAATTACTACTACTACCACCACAACCACTCTACAACAATCTAAATCAACATCAAGTTTAACATTGATATGTTTTAGTTTATCAGAGATGCAGACATGGTTGTGTGGTCAAGAAGTTTGCTTTCTGATCATGTGGTATTGGATTCAGTCTCACAATGAGCTACCTTGGGCAAGTGTTTTCTGAAATAACACCAAAGCTTTGTGAATTGATTCAGCAGAGAGAAACCAAAAGAAGTCCAGTGTGTGTGTATGGGTGTGTATTTAATTTACACTTTTCTGAGAATTGGTGAGCTACAGGTAGTGAAGTTGTCAACCGATCATCCATGTATCTGGCTGTAAAACAATGACTTAATTCTAAATTCGTCTGAGCCATGCTAGCATGGAAAAAAAAAAATGAATGGAAAATGGGAAAGAGTTGAAACGTCAATGTTAGTATTTTCCCAGTCAGTCTTATTTTATTTCAGTTGTTATAGGAGGACAAGCAATACATCTTTCTTGTTTCAACCCTTCTGTTACCATATGTCTGTTGAAAAACACTGCCTTCCTTTCAATTTTGAAAATAATGAAGAACACAATAAAATAACTGCCATTATCAAGTTGATGTTTGGAACATAAATTAACAGAGTATTTTGATAAAAGGATTTAATTTAGCTCATTTTAAAACAAGGAACTTGTGCCACAGAATCTGACATGCTCCATTTATACTTTACATTATTCACACCAATGTCTCTCGGGCAGACAATGACCAGTGCAGTCATTATTATACACTGACCTGTCACTAACATACACTGATGTGAAGTTCCACTGTCATACACAGACCATTGCTCTCTCTCTCTCTCTCTCTCCGTACCCTGACCAGTATAGTCACAACCATATACTGACCAGTGCAATTCCACTTTCTTTGCCATAAACTGACCAATAAAGTTCCACTCTTTCTCTCCCATACACTAATAAGTACATTCTTTTTGCTATATGCTAACTACTAAACTAACACACATACACTATATGTAATTGGATCTTGGATCTTCAAAGACAGATCAAGATGAATTGTTTCTTCCTCCTGTACAAAACTACAGAACACACTCTCTTAACATCTAATTTTCATTTATTTTTTTCCATGAAGGCATGAATTAAATGAAGTTCCAAAACAACAGATTTCCAATTGATGATCCTGTATCATACTACCTCTGAGACCTAACATCTGAGATCTGACCTAATAACTTCCTCCCACACCATATTTGGTCTTTCCTCTGCCATAAGTGCTTTATCACTTGCGGTCATTCTTTCATCCACTACAATCATCTTACATACCAGCTGATATCTCTTTTTGCTTTCAGTTAACCTGTTCCTTAACAATACACAACTTAATGTTACATTTCAATTGCCTATATTCAACACATTTCTCTCCAGATTCCCTATTTAATAACCATATCTCACTTCTATGCAATATGACAATTCTTATATCACACTCTCCCACCCCAACCTTTTATATATCCTACAATAATAACGATTTCTTGACTTCCTCTACTTATGGCTGAATAGTTAAGTTCACTTCAAAACCATGAAGATTGGTTTTGACTCCACAGCATGGCATCTTAGGCAACTGTCATTTTCTATAGCTCCAGATCAACACATAACTTGTGAATAAAATTAGTAAAATTGAGTAGGGAGTGAGAAACTGTAGAGAAGCCTGTCAGATGAATTATATCTTGAGCAAAAATCATTTGGCTCACTTCCCGCACTTGCGACATTTCATTAACGAAGAGGAGGTGGTAGCATTAGTGAAGGAATTCTTTGCCTCAAAGGACAAGAACTGTTATTAGTGTGGGGGTCAAAGGACTGGCTGAAAGGTAGTTTCAGATGGTGCAACACAATGACCTCTACTAGGACTGCTAGGATGCTTTTGTTGTAACTTGAAAAAAGCAAATAAGTAACCAAAATATTGCAAAACATTTGACTCAACACAATAAAAGACACTACCTCGTTACACACTGTGTCTTGCTGATTCTGCTTGAGAGGTACATTAAGAGTGCATGTATTTGTGGAGTGCTCAGCCACTTACACAACCAAATTCAATGAGCAGATGATCAAATAACTGAATCCTCTTCATCAAAACCAGTGAAGATGCAGCCACACTTTCAGACAACTTCAAACACCAACTGCATTACTTAGGTAAAAGAAATTTATTTACTTTGTTTAGTGAACCATATCAGAAGTTCCGGACTTTATTTCTGGAGTACCCCTACAGCTAACAACTCCTGTATATCTAGTGCAGTTCAGGTTTCTTGACAGTATGCCAGAGATTCCTCTACACCTTCTCTGTGCCAATAGCTTACTCTCAGCACTTAATATCGAGTTTCAACCAATAACTTTCCTACACATTGACTAAAGCCATTTCTCAATAATACTGAAATTTCCTGCTTCATTGTAATTAGTTTTCAGCCACTGTCATGTTAACCTTTACCTCTGTTGATATTTTTAGCATTCTTCAAAGTTTACAACATTTTCTACAGCTCTTCTATACACTCTACAAAGAGTTCTAGATCAACAGAAAAGAATGATGTCCAAAGATATCCAGTTATGAAATGTCATTAGGTTGACGTTAGATCACTGTTGAACACCAGTTTATTCTGTTAATTACAAGCAGTCGTTTATTGTAATGAAGATTTACTTTAAATGAAGAAGTACAGCACTCAAAATTATAATGCACTGCAACAAAGTTTGAGCCAATAATCAATAGATAAGCATTATACAAGCTTTCCTATTTAGCAATTAAATGTAATAATTTGTGAATACCTAACATGATTAAAACTGAAGACACTTTATCACAAATAACTGAAGAAAATATTGGCATCATTTGTAGATTATATATATATATATATATATATATATATATATATAATATCAAAGAACACAAATAGGATTTAACATTTAAAACCCTATTTATGTTCTTTTATACCTATGCCACACCTGGAACCAATCCCAAATAAGATCTTACAGTTTATGTTGGATGTGGTCCCTATTATTATTTATATATATATATATATATATATATATATATATATATATATATATATATACATATATATATATATATAGGCATGCAGTACATTACCAACGCATGACACCTAATAGTGGTTTTTAAATCATTGTAAACTCAATGTTATTGTAGATATTTTTAATGCTAAGTACCTGAATAGGCAAACCAATTACACAAAGAAACGTCAGCAAAACTTTTATTCATTTTAAAGAAACAGGAAGCATCCATGACCGGCCCCGTAGTGGAAGAAGAACTGCAGCTGATTCTGAAACATCTGCACAGGTATGCAGACATGCAGAAGGAAGCCCACGAAAGTCACTAAAAAAAAGTTTCACAAGAAACGGGTGTTGCATTGGTTGCATTTTGTCTCACAATCATTTTCATCCATATAAAGTACAATTAGCACATGAGTTGCAATGGGGATGACATGGGTTGTCATGTAGAGTATTGTCAGTGGTTTTTAGAACGAATACAGATGGGAAAGCATGTTCTATTCAGTGACAAAACAATATTTTACTTAAACGGTTCGGTTAACAGACATAATTCATCGTATTGGTCGGCAGAAAATCCTCGGTGGGTTGAGGATGTGCATGTCCAATACTGTCCCAAGGATTATGGTGTGGGTGGTTATATGGGGAAATACAATAATTGGTCCTTATTTCTTCCCAAACACGGGAGCTGAGCATCCTTAATCTTGCAGGCTCAGGGGTGTTGGTGCCACGTAAATGCACCTGTGCCCAGTGTTGCATAAAAATACCCAGTACATTTTGCAAAGTGGTTGGTGTTAGGAAGGGTCTCCAGCCATAGAAACCATGCCAAAGCAAATATGGAGCCTAGGCAGTTCTTCAGCTGGCCAGCTCCTGTCAACCCATCCAACCCATACCAGCATGGAAAACGGATGTTAAATGATGATGATATATATTTATCCTGTTTATCTTTATTAGGCTGAAATTTAAGTTTCTTAATGTTACTTAAATCTTTTTTTTTTTTTTCTTCAAAGATTTCCAAAAAAAAAAAAAACTGTTGCCCCTTACAAGTAACATAGGAATTCATCAGACAAACAAGTAAAATCCTTCACATTCTGACTAACTAAAAGACCCGAAACATTTCTTGAAATATTTCAGAGAACTAACAGGGAGTAATACACACAAGGCATAATAAATCAGAGAATTATGGATACAGAAAAAGAGATGAAAATAATGACCACCACCACTTAAATAGAAAATTTTTTCTTAAAAATCAAATAAACAAATAGATATATCAATCAACTAGTTTCAGAATCAGATCATTAAGAAATGATAATGATGATGACTATGATGGAAGCAGTGAGAATGAACCAAAAATATTAGATCCTACATCTTTTATTGATTATAACTAATTGATTATAACTGGTTTTTTCAACTTCAATCATTTGGTTTTGTAAATGGCTATGTTTTCAACAATATACATATATATTATATATGAAAGAAACAAATAAAAATATTGAGAAAGATAAACAAATTGCTGAAATCTTTGATTATTGGGGCAAGAAACACTGTCACTTTATAGAACACAGTATGTCAACCATAAATTATTTCTCAAGATTATAAAATGAAAAGCACAGGAAAAAAAAAGTCTCTAGTTTGTGATTGGTTGGTGGTCAGAGTCTAATTTTTTAAAAAAATCATTCATAAATCAATAACTAACACTTATTCAGATTATTAATGCCAATTTTCACACCTGGTCAAAGGACTGGAAACTTCATGTGTTTTACTCATAACCTATTTTAGTAAACATTTCATCCCACTGGAAAAATAGTGTGTATTACCCTCCCTCCCTCTGTCATTATCAATTATTGTTTATTTTACAAGTTTTCTATATATTATGCATGCTACAATAATCATTTGCGTTGATAGTACAGAACTTTTATATTGATTATTTTATCAACAACGACAAATTTTGTTTCTTTGAAATCTAGGTAAATTTCACTACTTTTTATAGAACAACATGTCAACTTCAGATAAATTTAATGAATGTGACAGCATATACATATACATTACACATACACACACACACATTAATGGTTGCTTTTATGTTGAGATATAATAAAAACAATTCAACTGAAGAATTACTCAATACTTTTTGTAGAGTACATATTTATTATACTTTTACAAGGAAAGAATTGAAAGTGACTTCGAAATTTTGACCTACTAGCCTTTGTCAGACAACACACACACACAACTAGAATACTGTAAAGTGTAAGCAACAGATATGGTTACTGAACTTGATGTATAATGTCCTTTGAGCAAGCTTAACTATTTTTCTACAGCTAAGTCTCCTTCTATTTTTATTAGCAACAGTTATTAAATACATTTTTGTTAATGAGTGTAAAGTACCCAAATTATTAAGAATATCCCAACTCCAACTTCTTTGTTTAGTTGTCACTAAGAATTCAATATTATATAAGTATATAGCTAGAAAACTATGATGGCTGGAAAAGAGAGACAAATGAAGCCCTTAATGGCTGGCATCTATCTATCAGCTCAAAGAATTGGGGAGAAAATTTGGAAAACATAGGGCACTCAGTGAGCCTCAGATATACTGAAGACAAACTGAAGGTGGGGGTCTTATATACAGATGGCAAAAAGGTCATACATACAGGTCTGATGACAAAGCCTTACATATAGCTAACAAGGTATTATCTACATATTGATGACAATGTATAACATCCAAATGACAAGATAATCATAGATGAAAACAATACATTATATACAGATGACAAAGTATTCAGCATGATAATGTATTGCATACATGATAACAGCAAAGTATTACAGCTGACAAGGTATCACAAAGGACATAGAGATGACTACAATGTATTACAAATAGCAGGGTAATTACATACAAACTGCCAATGTTTACAAAGACACAACAAGGTATTACACAGCCACAAGGTTATTACATACAGATAGAGACAAAGTATTAGATACAAATGATAAAGTATTACAAGTCAAGTGACATCCAATCAAATGTCAGCATAAATTAGTTGTGGAAGCATAAACTCCAGCCATAATAGCTTAAAAAAAAAAAGATTCAAAAGGTTGTATTGTAAGTACAAAATGCAAGTGTTGACTCAAAAGTTATATTTTGAAGAAGAAAAAAAACAAAGAAAAAACTCAAAGCCAGAATAAAAATAAAATTCTTGACACTATAATCCAGATAGCAACAAGAATAAATATAGATAGTATCTACTTTAGCTGTATTGTATATTGTTCTGCTCACATACTTTCTAATAGCTGATTATGAATAGAGATATGAGGGCTCTGCTATTTTTATGAAAATTACCAACTTTATCAAAAGACTTTGTGTTTAGTTCTTTCTATCTTTATATTAATTTTCAAAATTTAATTTTCATTCAGTAAATATCCTTTAACCCTTTTGTTACTGTATTTATGATGAAAAACACTGTCTTTTAATTAATTTCTAAAATAATAACCAATATAGTAAAATAACTTTGGTATTTATTTAGCTGATGTTTGAAACATAAATTTTTATTACCATCATCATTTTAATGTCTACTTTCCTATGCTTACATGGACCAAACAGAATTTATTGAGCCTGATTTTCTACAACCAAGGTACTGTTTCTATTGCCAAACCTCACCTGTTCCCAAAGAAGGAAATATTTCCCCCTTTGCCAGAAATGGTTTACACAGAAGACTGGAAATGAACAACATCACTTCCAAGTCAATGGACACTTGTTGACAACCACAACATGATGTCAAGAAAAAGGTACAGAAAAAATACACAACAGGTTCTTTCAGTTTCTGCCTACCAAATCTGCTCACAGGGCTTTGGTCAACTTGAAGCTATTGTAGGAGACACTTGCCTAAGGTGCAACACTATGAGACTAAACCTAAAACCACATGTCTGAAAAGCAAACTTCTTAACCACACAGCCATGTCTGTGCTTAAACATGATCTTCCCAACTGAGGTTTATGGCCATATTATGCTAAATGCACCATCTGTCATCTGATCACCATAGTTAAGTAGTGTTGGACCTAGTTAGTACTAAGGTGACCAACTGCTTGGGAAACCTACGTGTGTTAGCAAAACCATTGTGAAACATAAATTAGCATCAAAAAATTTTAATGGGAAGTTTTGATTTATCTTAACTTTTATGTGTTTCAGTCATAAGACTGTGGCCATACTGGGGCACCACCTTGAAGAATTCTTAATCAAATGAACTAGCCCCAGTACTTACTTTTGCTTTTAAGCCTAATATTTATTCTACCAGTCTCTTTTGCCAAGCCACTAAGTTACAGGGATGTAACTTCATCAATACCAGTTGTCGAGCAGTGGTGGAGAACACACATACATGCACACACACACTTACACATATAATGGGTTTCTTTTAGTTTCTGCCTACCAAATCCACTCACACAGTTTTGGTCAGCCCCAGGCTGTAGAAGACACTTCCTGAAGGTGCCATGCAGTGGGATTGAACCTGGAACCATGCGCTTGATAAGCAAACTTCTTACTACACAGCCATGTAGAAGTTTGTACCATAAAACAGAGAGGTCTCAAGTAGATTGGTAACAAAACTTGTCTGGTTAGGATCAAACCATTGATTAGAACAACTTATCTGTAGCATTCTTTAATTTGTCCACAATCCTTTTTTACCAGAAACTGTCTTCAGCTTCCTCTTCAATATTTGAAATTTCTAGAGAAGTCAGGATTTAGTCTAGAATATAAGGAACTGTTGCTGACACCCAAATCACAACACCCACTTGAATGTTTGGTTGTTCTTGTCATGCCCAGAAGTTGTAAATTAATCTAATATTGAAATATAATATGTTTATAATTTCAGAACACAGTGCAATAAAGTGTCTATGATAAATGGAGGTTAACTGAAATTCTGTGGCTGTCTCAAGGGAGTTTATTAGTTGTGTTGATGGTTGAACATGAGATGAATAATCATGGAATCAAATATATTTGATCTTTTTAGTATTGTAATTTTGCTAGAAAGATGCAAGGTAAACTGAAATACACAAATTTATATAGTATACACAGACACACACACATTGTAATTCTGGTCAGCCATGGCATGATCAATAACTAGTTTATATATATATATATATATATATATATATATATATATAGAGAGAGAGAGAGAGAGAGAGAGAGATACACAGATACTCACATATAAATAGAAAGGCACAAAAGTGATTCAAGAACAGAGCTTTATGCATACCAATTATCAAACTATTTTAGAAACCAAGTGTTCATCTCTTATATAGTGTGAATTAGAATTCTTTCTAGAATGTTCAATTATATGTACAGACACACATGCATGCATACACACACACGCACACACACATATTATAGTTTTCATGAAGCCTTTTCTGATATACAAAGGATTTTATTATTTTTCTCTTTAATGTCAGTGCTGGTGGCACGTAAAAAGCATCATTTGAGCATGGTCGATGCCAGTGCCGCCTGACTGGCTCCCATGCCAGTGGCACGTAAAAAGCAACCACTATACTCTCGGAGTAGTTGGTGTTAGGAAGGGCATCCAGCTGTAGAAACCTTACCAGATCAGATTGGAGCCTGGTGCAACCTCCTGGCTTGTCAGTCCTCAGTCAAACTG
>NC_068981.1:191916478-191939442 GCF_001194135.2 Octopus bimaculoides
GATTGGAGCCTGGTGCAACCTCCTGGCTTGTCAGTCCTCAGTCAAACTGTCCAACCCATGCCAACATGGAAAGCAGACATTAAACAATGATGATGATAAAGCTAAAACAATGCAAGTCATAAAAAAATTAATAATACAGGCCACGTCAACTAACAATACCTTTACTTTATAGATTTCCTGAAGGAGGTGTTCCTAAGCCTGAAATATTGAAACACTAAGTAAAAGTACTAACCATTGACCTGTATTATTAATTTTTTTATAACTTGCATTGTTTTAGCTTTAAAAGAGAAATAAACACACACACACACACACACACACATACGATTCTTGATGCAGCTTAGCAGACACTTTGCTGAAACATCATGGCCATGTTAAACGATATGAATATATGAATAAATCTAATTAATTACTTAGACAAACTTGCATAATCAGTTTCACAAATATCTGCATTACTGAAAGTTTCACATGGAAAAAGCATGTTTGGTCATTTGGATACAATGATACTGAGTGGTGAGACAACCACAGCTTCTTAACAAGGCTCATTCTTTTTATCCAGTTTGGGTCAAGTGGCTGAACTAATAATTTGACAATGTTAGGTATTATAACAATTGCTCAACATCTACTGAATGGGGGGAAACTGATAGGGAACAATTTCTGTAGCTTTTGTTAGAAATTTCAGTAAAATTTCAGCCATTAACAATTGATGGCTGAAATTGACTAACAGAAAACTCCAGGATTAAAGTCACCTGTTTTATGCTACAGATGAGTATGGAGGAACCAGGTAATATCCTTGATTTCAAAGCTTCTAGATAAAAATTTTTATGAAGAGGGTTTGACACCAGAGAAATAATCTTTCCATTAAAACCTGGAACATTCTCAATAAGGCCTTCTCTTACTCTCCGGAGTTTTCTTTCTATAAGACATTGAACAGTCCAATGAATCTCATATAAAGGGATAAGAGCTTCCATACTTCTGCCATCAGCAGAGCTCACAATTGATTTTTAAGCTATTGGCTGTTAATATTGTTTTGTAAATTTAACTGAAATAATTTCACTAGAAATTCTAGCAAAAGCAAGAAAGACCACTATCTAATGTGCCAAGTTGCACCTCAAGCAACAACTGCCAGGCAATCTAGCAATCGTTGGATTATCATTTCCACCTTGTGACCTGAAGTGTTTAACAAATGCAAGCTTTGCTCATCATCCAATGACAACCAGTCTTATTTAGAAGTTATGGCTGTCTCACTATTTAGTATTATTGTATTCTGAATGGTGAGACATGAACTTTTACATCTACTAAACATTTTATCATAGCTAATCTCACTCAGATTAATAGAAACATTTTAACCTCCACAACATGTAATGATTGCTCTTTTTCTTTTGTTTCAACATCTACTTGTGCACACACACACATATATCTGTATAACTCAGTCTATCTTTAACTAATTTCTCATTAACATTCCAAGCTAAATTTTCCCCTCTATAATTGCATAAGATTTGGTTTCAAATTAAAAAAATTAAATCCAAACATATTCTTCTATTTGGTGCCAAGAAATACAGACAATCTTGAGTGGGTGAATGGATAAATACATTTAGCTGATGTAATGGCTATAAATAAACCATTTATCAAACTATCCAAAATATCAACAAAGGAAAACATTTAAGCAGCTTTTTTAGAAGGAAGTCAAGTAGTAATATAGGAAAAGTTAGCTTTTATAAAACTGCTTCATGTATTTAATATATCAATACTCTAATACTCTAACCAAACACTTAACTATTTAACAATCAAATATGTTTACTATATTTATTATGACTCATAACATGGAAAACTGTTTATTGTCATCAACCTGTGAAACCAAAAGCATACTTCTTTATTCCATTGTACAAAAATTATTCTTCGTCCCACACCAAAAAATAATGATAGTGTTATTGCTTTTAAAATTTTGTTCTTAACTATATTATATAATCTAAATTACGACTCAGAATTCCAATATTTTTTGAAAATTCTGAATATAAAGAAAAAAATTCTTTTTCCAAATAAATAATCAAAGCGAGTTTAGCTTCCATATTCTCGTTTACTCAAAAGTCGACTTTACAATAATGACTGCATTTGCTTTTATCTTTGTGAAAACAGGAAAACATTTTTACAGTGACATAATTCTGGTCGCTGAAGGCCATTTCAACCTACTAGAGCTTCTTATTTCAAAGACAATGTATACAGCTCATAGAAAAACAACTTATTGACTAGACATATTTACTGGAATAGTTCAATGAGTATTAGTCTGGTTGTAATCTGAAAACTTTTAACTGATAATTTGACATCAAGAGAAAAAAAATGCTTCAAGAACAAAACTGAGATTGCATTGTAGCAGAGAACTTATTAAGAAATGAGAATTAATTACAAATAAAGATAATCAGAAACTCTTTTTGTCAGACCAGACATGGGTTGGATAAGTCTGATTTACAACACATTTTTATAAATCTTGATATTTTGGCTAGCACCTATCCTGTCTACTCCTGTTTTCCCAATTGAACTTTCACAACTGGCATGTATCATCAACTCTCAGGCCTATATTAGGACATATACCTATTCCCAGTTATTGCAATTCACAACTTAAATATTCAACCAACCAATTTACACTTATCCACCACCTTCAATGCTGTAATTTCACCCACAATATTTCCCTATTGCACACATTAACACATTTTAAAACCTACTTTGAAATTCCATCCTACCCATTCCCACCCTCTCTTCTATGATGTGAGCCCCTACAATAAAAGACTTGTTCTGTTCTGGTCCCTTCTTTCTCACTTTAACCCCTAATCCCATAGCATAAAGCCACTCTCCTCTCTACTATAACCCCATTCTGTCTTGTAGGCTGTAACTTGCAGAGAAGTGCCTTTCTATCTTCTGCCAGAATCTTAAGAAAGATTGAGATTTGAGGTGACTTGTTGTCACTAAAACTCAAAGTAATATCCCTGCTGACAAAACAAATGATAGCTTTACAATAAAAATAGCAATTCTTTTTAACATAGGCATAAGACATACAATTTTGACAGGAGGGGGAAGTGGATTACATTGACCACAGTATTTGACTGGTACTTATTTTATTGACCCTGAAAGGATGAAAAACAAAGTTGATGTAAAGAGCTAGAAAAAAATGTTGTTATGCATTTTATCCAACTCGTTGCCTTAATAATAACAAATATTATTATTATGATTATTGTCGTGATTATCATTATCATCTCCTAATATAATAATGAGCATAGTGTTTATATATATATATTTGTCCAAAATCACATTTAGTAGTATAAGTGAAGGGAGAGGAGAGAAAATAGTAATTCAGTGAAGGAGAAGTAGTGAGAATAATAGCCCTGACTGAGAGGGAGTGAGAGAAAGTAATAGCAATGAGAGAGAGGAAGTGGCAAAGAGCATGTCGTGTATCTTCTGTTTTTCTCCGTCACAACATATGAATAAGAAAGGCAGGGTGAGAGATGAATAACAAAGGAAGGGGTGAAAAAGTAAAAATCAGCATTTCAACTGTGTGAGTTTGTGTGTGTGTAATGGAAACGAGATGGTGAACATTCAACACTGAAAAGAAAAGTCAAACAGCATTTCAACCCTGTGTGAGTATATGTGTGTGCATGTACAAGGGAAGTGTGTGAATGTTATTATAATAAAAGAATAAATAATTATTAAAAAATGTTTCTCACTTCTTCTAACTGTTCAGAATGTTCTCTAAATTTCACTGACAACTCATCCACTTTGTCAGGACTTCCAGCTAATCCATGGATCTTTAATCCCTTTAGTAGATCATGGTCTTCATTAACCTTGAATAATTCCGATGCTTGGTCCATTGTGGTGTCTTGTAGCTGAGATGAGCAAATAAACAAAATATCAAAATAAACATTTCAAGAACAGATTCATATTTAAGAACTTTTTTTATCATCAATTTACCAAAATAACTAAACCAACAAGAAGCATTAAATTGTGGTCTAAAACATTTGAGTGGTCTATTTTCTCCAAATTTTGATTCTATTTCTTAACATTTTAGATATGATATAGACAGCTCATAAACATAATAACATATTGATAAACTGTCTATATTAATAGACTACGCTGAAATATTTGAAACTGAATGGCTGCTGCTTCAAAAATATCTTCTATTCTACAATCTACTCCAGTTGGTTCAATGATTCTCTGCTTTGATGAAATAAAAGCATTTATTTCAGTATCAGTCTCAGGTATAAATATGAGATTAACATGATTATTGCAGTTATTATAGATATAAACAGCATGTACTGACTGCTCGATTTGCTAATTTAGGTATGACTGCCATTACCGAGAAGTCAGCTCAAACATTGTCCAATATTCTTCATGCCAAACCATTTTTCTTGTAAATTGTCACAACCCACACACACACTGTTCATTATTTACTTCCATACTTTACCATGTTTCCCACAGATATCTTATATTATCAACCTTTTGTTACTACCAAAAGAAATAAAAGTTTTGACTTTAATGAATTTCCATCACATCTACCCCAGTACTAATTATATTCTTAAAAGAACCAAATCTATTTACAACTTCCTAAATTTCTTGAGCATTTCATGATCTTTATTGCATACTTGTCTTTTGCTACCAAATATTTCTGTGTAGCTAAACTCATGGTTCTTGGTCTGTCTATTAAAGATTCCCTTTCCTTTGTTGAGAAACCATTATCTGCAATGATTAAACAACAGTGACTTCCTAACTGCTTCTTTCCAACATATTGAGCAAAACCACATTCTTAACAGGTTTGGTCTTTCTATTCTAGCACTTTAGCGTTTACCATATTTTTAAGCTCTTTGACTCGTCCATTCTATGCTTTGAATTTTTCAAAAGCCTGTCATCAGATTCTGCCACAAGAACTAGCTCTGTAACAAGAAAAACTAGTCTTGACTTACAAACATGATAGATAACACAGTGCCTTGGTGCACAACAACCTCTAAGCTAAATTCTACCTAGAACTTATAGTCAATTCAGACTGCTTACACAATCATGATTTCAAAGTTCACCAAAACTATAGAACATGGGTTTCTAACAAAAGCTCCATGTGGCAAATTTCAATTTAACCTAATAATTTCTTTTGAAATTTCAATTTAACCTAATAATTTCTTTTGAAATTTCAATTTAACCTAATAATTTCACTAGAAACAATACATTTGATCTTTTATCTTGATACAAATCAAAACTGCAGTCTTATACAAGGTGGGCCAAGAGTCACAAAGCATAAAAATATAGCTCGTGCAACAACTAAAGCCACCAGATTACAATATACAGACTTCTTGACTTTTGGCTCACCCATTATAACCTAACCTGCTCAAACTTTGATCTCGTTTTCTTAATTATTTGTATCAGCTTGAAGCCTCATCATATTCTCTCTGCTACATTACAAATGTATTACAGATGAAATCTGATTCTTTCAGCATCTTAGAAACTATCATCCAGATATTTCTTGTAGCATACACTGCCATCATGACTGTAGTTGTCAAATCTCTTTAGCAGACTTTTATAGGATTTTTTTTTTTTTTTTTTTTTGAGAAAGAAGGAGCTATCCTGAGTATACTGTATCTCATAGTAATCCTATCCTTACTTTTCTAGTTCCCCATCATCAACAGCAACTGTGTGTGTGTGTGTGTGCGTGTGTCATTTCAAATACACTTCTTCCCTAATTATATTCTTATTTATACAAGCAGAAGTTTTGCAAATTCAAATATTTTATACCCCTCAACTTCCTGAGACAAAACATCAATAAAAACCCTTATCACTATGTCTCTCCCAGCCATATAAACCAATTATTTAGCTTCTTACCCAGCGTTCACATTTTCTATTTTGCTCCCTGCTTCTTCTCATTCCTGTTCCTTAGCATTACAAATTGAGAAGAAGAAACTAAAAGACAATAAGACAATCTAATGGTTTCCTATTTTAGATGTTGTTATGATCATGGCAAGATATTAAGATTCTTCTTAAACACTGTAACTCAATAAAATTGAAGATGCCATTGTCAAAGTAAATCACTAAATTTATAACCGAGCAGCACTGATGTTAAGTATCACAGTTAAGAGAGCAACTCTTTCACATTACTATCAAGCAGCTTGAGATAGCTAGAGATAATCCATTAGAACATCTAATATCAAACAGCTGTAGGCACAGGCATGGCTGTATGGTTAAGAAGCTCACTTCCCAATCATGTGGTCTTGGGTTCAGTCTCATAGCATGGCATCATTGGCAAGTGTCTTCAACCTTAGCTCCAGACTGACCAAAGCCCTGTGAGGAGATCTGATAGACAGGAACTGAAAAGAAGCCTCCCTCTGTGTGTGTGTGTGTGTGTGTGTGTGTGTGTGTGTGCCTGCACATATGTGCATGCACCCTTATCTAGGCATCACATGATTGTTGTAAATGAGCATCCACATCATATAAGCAATGCTGTTCATTTGCAGTCTTCCACGAAAAACATGCCTGGCCATGAGGACATATTACCTTGCTTAGAAATAGGCATCAGGGAGGCCAGGGCATCTAGTCATAGAGAAATCTGCCTCAACAAATTTCATCTGGCTTGTGCAAGCAAGAAGAAATGGACTGATGATGATGATATGTAGAAAGTCTTAGAAACGCTGACATTAGGACAACAGTTGTAATGTTGGGTGAATGAAAATATAACTGCCAGATGTTGATATGATGGAAAATGTCTAAGTTATGAAGTACAGAGTTAGAAATACCAAAAATAGCAAATGTATTTGAAATATTAAGTTTGAAGCATTAAACAGTAGTTCTTTACATAGGTTTACTATGTACGGAATCTTAACAGTGTAATAAAATGAAATATTGGGTATATTTAGTAATCCATTCACCAATAAGAACTGAAACCTTTTGATTTAAATATCTCTCAAGTTTATTTTATCAAAGGTTTCCATTCCTTGTTTTACCAAATTTCTAATCCCCACACAAACATCTCCCAGTAGTTATTCTATTTCTAATTTCATACACTTACTTTTCCAATATGCTATACTAACCAAATCTTTCTCATAAAATATCTTAGGTTATTAAATCAGAATAAAGGTTCCACAGAGAAAATATCAGGACTAAAAACTGAACATTAATTTTTTTCCTTTGTTGAGTAAAGAGATTTCTTGTAGCTTGACCAAATCAATGTAGGAACAAAGTCTTAAATTTTGCTCCACATTAAACACAATTTGTAGAAAGAATTTTTCCTGGTATTCTTATGTTTAGAACCAACGTATTTAAGAATCATTTGGTAGTTTACTATCAGAAAAAAAGACACAGGTGTAACATCAACAAAAAGTAATTTGTAGTTTGCATCCCAAATACATGGTTTTAGGTTCAGTCTCATTACAAGGCACCTTGGACAAATGTCTTCTGTATCCCAAGGTCAACTTCAGCCTTGTGAGTGAATGTCGTAGATGAAAACTGCAAACCAAAATAAGCCTAGATGTGTGTGTGTGTAGGAGATAGATAGATAGAGAGAGAGAGAGAGAGAGAGAGAGAGAGAGAGAGAGAAAGAAAAAGAGAGAGAGTCTGTGTTTGTGTCTTCTTGTCTTGACATCAAATGAGAGATGTAAATGAGTGTCACTGTCATACAATGTCATTTGTTTCTAATATTCTACAATCACATGTTTAGCTATGGGGAAATATTACCACCTTTGGAACTGCTGAGGATTGGTGACAGGAAAAGCACCCAACTCTACAGAATCTGCCTCAGACTCCATCCAGCCCATGCAAGCAAAGAAAAGTGGATGTTAAAATGGTGATGATGAATTTGTTTAGAGAGAATTTACATTATTTCTAAGACAGAAATAATAACTATTATTCTGTCTGACAGGTTTCAAGTTTTAATTATCAGATATAGAAAACAATTGTCAGAGATTAGAATAAGAGAAGACTTCCTGTATAGTCTCTTTCTCTACTTCTAAGCCATAACTTATGTCTTGTGCAAGTGAATATTTAATCTTTCTCCTCAACACAATGAAGACCCACTATCAGTTATTGTGTAAACATTATGTCAATCATTGTAAAATACTATTGGCATGTCACACAAAGCAACAACTTACTTTCATGTTCCAAACAAAAACACTTGTATCATCCAATCAGCAATTATTTTTGAAAAATGAAGCCAAACTAAACAATATTTCTCTAATTTATTTTGTCTTCAAGTGCAAACTCTTTTATAAACTGCAATACTTCTTTCAACAACAGTTATTGTTCAGCTAATTTACATTGAGATTCAGCTTATATAAGAGGAGTTATAAGTATAAATATAATTAAATTCTTTACAGTGAAAATGAATATATTTTTTTGTTTAATGTTTTCTACAAGTAGCAATAGTAGCAGCAGCAGCAATCCTTTCTACTGTCGGCAAGCCTGAAACTTGCAATGAGGGGAATAGTAGAAGTGAAACACCGGAGCTGAGTGGTAATTATTTCAACGATCCTGAAAGGATGAAAGGCAGAGTCGACCTCGGCAATATTTGGACTGTAAAACTAGAAGAAATACTACTAAGCATTATGTCCTTAATGATAATAATGAGCTTTATGGTCACTTTGTGTTTAGACTTGGAAATGGTCAGTTTGTGTTAAAATCAAACGAGTTATGTAAATTTCCTCAGGTAATTATTCAGATTTTAGTTAACAAACAAAAATTTTGTAAATGATCTCACCTGTTTATGAAGAACCTTTGATGCTTCAATTGTTTTAAGAATTGCAGTTTCTAATTCTTGACTTGATGACGCATTTTCTTTCTGATCCTGGAAAACAGAAAAAAAAAAAATTTAAAAATCTGTCCTAAATGGAATAATGTAATCAAAAAATATAGGCGTAGCCTTTAATTATTTCAATTCATTTAACTGTTTTGATACTAACCAGTTTGAGATCACTCTGGATCTAGGATACAAATTTGCCATTTTAATGTCACAAATTAAAACATTTCATCAAAATTTCATTCTATGTTCCAAGACGCCAGCTTAAAAAAATAAATTTATTTCACTAATTTCATGATTTTCAAAATTAATTGAAACTTAGGAAGAGTGTTTCAACAGAACTATGGTAATAAAAGGGTTAGTATTTCATGGTACTTAAATTAATTCAATAGTTCTTGTTGTTCTTTGGCTCCAAACAAGTCTTACCTAAGTAGACCCTATGATCAAAAGCATTCCAGCAATGACCATTATTGTCTATTTCTTAAATACTGTATCTGTGACTACATTGTTGAATATTTCCTTCCTTTTCAGGTCAGTTGTTTTAGACATCCATCACAATTCTATTCACACGTATATTGTTTTATAAAAGTATTAAATCAGCCTGACTTTTTGATAAGCAGGGTGTGGTTTGAGGGAGATTCGGTTGCTATTTCTGGCAGACTGGCTTCAAAAGTTACTATTGATGTTAATACTTTAAATGTCTTACAAATTTTATAAATAAAATTTTCAAATAATATTGAATTGTTGTTGAATAGACAACATTTTTAACTCCTAAAATCTGTGACATATGCATCCATACACATGACAGTTTTTAGCAAATTGACCATTGCTACTACTGCTGCTGCTGTCATCTTCACTGAGAAGTTGACCATTGCCACTTCTGTATCAAAGAGAGGCTGACCAGTACTACTATTGTGTTAATAGCAAGCTTATGTCTACTTGAGCTCTAGTTACCCTTTGGCCCAGTTCTCATGGTCCTTATAATTTTGTTAGGGCTGAATTGATTCTTTCTATTTCAATTGATTCTCATGTGTAACTAAGAAGGAAAGGTTCTACTTGAAATTAGACACAGAATCATAAACCTCCAACAGCTGCATTCTTTCTCAGGTTTGTAGTGTTGACAAGAAATGTTGGATGAAAATAATTATTGATATATGTTAAACAGACATTATTTGCTTAAGTCTTAATATTGTTGATTCTACTGATTATCTAATTATGGTCTTTTTCACTGGTGGTGGTCTAGACTGAATACATTTGCTTTTCATATATCATTTGTGTTTTTTCTACGTTTATTTGAGATATTTTGTTTTTTACTGTATAATATCAAAGTGTTTTGCTGTTCTGTGTCTTTAGTTAACCAAGTTTAGTTTTTACTGTTTAAGGCAGTGAATTGGTAAAGTCAGTAGAGTGTTTTATAAACTGCCTCATGGTATTTATTCCAACACTGTGCACTGCACTGAGTTCAAATCACACCACGAACAACTTTGCTTTTTCATCTTGTCACGGTCAATACTCTAAAAGGATGAAAGTACCATTCCAGGACGGTGGATTCAAGGAATTGTTAGAGTGTTGGACATGATCCCTTCCAGGATGTGTTCTGGCCCTGTACATTCTGAGTTTAAATTCTCTCTTGTCACTGAAAAATGGTGACACTTATGTAAAGAGCAGCAACCAACAGATCATCATCATTTAGCATTTGTTTTTCATGGTGACATGGGTTTGGATGGTCCAGCACAATCTAGCAAGCTGCAGGGGTGCGCCTAGCTCTAGTGTCAGCTTTGGCATAAATTTTTACTTCTGAATGTCCTTCCTAATGCCCATCACTTTACAGAGAATACTGAGATTACCAAATAACTTGCAAGGCAGAAAAGTATAGGGTAGAGGAGAGCCATCAAAATGTTATCAAGCAATTTGAAAAACCAATAGAAACATAGCTTTATTGGTTCAATCTGAGGATTATCTACCACCACCTGCTACCATCATGTAGTTAGAGATATGCCTTTTTATGTTGGTCTTGTGGGTGTACATCTATTAGCTAATTCAAAGTATAAACTGATATTTTCATTATTAATGAAGTGACAAAAGAGAGACATTCCCCATTTTGCTGCTGATATTTTGCTGCTTTATGAGGTAATTAAAAATGAGCTTGGGTAAGTATTTTATTTTTTGAGATCAAATTCACTAATACCATTTGAAATAACAACTCCTGGTTTTGGTACAAGGCCAACAACTTTGAAGTGAAGGACTTAGTCAAAACCATCAACTCCAGTACTGAACTGGTGCTTTATATTATTGACTCCAAAAGGATAAGAGGCAAAGTTGACCTCAGCAAGTTTTGAGCTAAAACAGAGCTAGAAGGAATATCGGTCCCAATTTTTGACAAAAAGCTAACAATTTTGGGGAAGGGGTTAAGATGATTACATTGGTCCCAGTCCTCAACTGGTACTTTTTTTTTATAGACCCTGAAAGGATGAAAGGCACAGTTGACCTCAGCAGAACTTGAATTCAGAATGTAAAAATGGATGAAATACTTCTAAGCATTTTGCCTGCTGTGCTAACGATTCTGCCAGCTAACGATTCTGTAAGGCTATTATTATTATTATTCAGGTCGCTGCCTGAAGAATAACATCCGTCAAATGTAAATAATGTACATAATTCCTCATCTCTTAAATATAGAACAATACATCTGATGTTTCTAACACCCTTCTGGTAATTCACACCTGTTGATAGATGAGAGTTCAATTTCTGACAGCAGGAGATGCTGTGAAAGGCACTCCCCAGACACACTGTAGCCACCGCATGTGCAGGGGTGTGTGTGTGTGTGTGTGTATTTGTATAAATTTACTTTATTTCACCTTTACGAGAAAGATAAATAGTATATATTTATACTAATTTACTTACTCTATATTAATATCTTCATTTGATAATTGAAAATGTCACAAGAGAGACATTTAAACACACACACACATTTAACTATTTCTCTTGTGAATTCTCATTCCTTCAGGTCTGATTCATCTAATCTATTCCATTCTGTAACACCTCACAAAACATTTCTCATCAAGTGTTTTCAATCTGTATCTATTTATCTGCTTAAAATGATTTCATTATCTTCCAGTTACAGCTGTGTATTCAAGAAGACTGCTTCATAACCATGTGGTTTTAGGTTCAGTCTCATTGTGCAGCATCTTGGGTATTTATTATAGTCTTGGGCCAACCTATGCCTTCAGAGTAAATTTGGTAGGCGGAAACTGTGTGGAAACCATGCATGCATGTGTATACATATCTGTGTTTTCCCCATACCACTTGACAACCATAGAGTAAGTACTAGATTTAAAAAGAAAAAGTACTGAGATTGATTTGTTTCACTAAACCCTTTGAGGTGCTACAGCATGGCCATAGTTCTATAACTGAAAAAATAAACCTGTTACATTTTTGCAGTTTCCTCCAGAGAGGTTAATTTATCAGAATACCAGAGATCATTCATTGCATCGTAACCATTTCAGTTTTCTCTTCAAGTGTTTACCAGCCCTGTTCTTCTACACAATACTTCAGTTCTTATGCCTTTGGTTTGTTTTAGCCATCTTGACTAAGACCATGCTGGAGCATTGCCATCACAGAAATAAATATCTCTGTGCCCAGAGACAGTATCTCTTTTGTCAGCACAAGAAATTGTCTAGACATATCTAAACAATTATAGACGTTACTGATAAATGTGCCCAAAATAACAATAAACAAACACTGAATCTTGCCATAAATTTCACTCAGCTATAGTCTTGCAAATATTTTTAGTATAATAGTAACTGTAATTCATGTTTAAATATTCAGTAAGGCTATCAAGAGGTCAGAGCTGTCATAGACATTATATTATGACCTTTGTCAAATCATATTCAACACTAACTGGGGAGGGGAGGGTCTGTTTCAGGTTTCCAAGTTTACTGAACAGTATTGAAACTTCATAACCCATCTATCATTAAGAATTCATATAAGAGACATCATCATCATCCATTTAACATCCATCTTCTAGGCTGGCATGGGATGGACAGATTGATTGGGGGCTGGCAAGGCAAGGGGCAGCACCATGTTCTACTGCCTGTATTTGCATGGTTTCTACAGCTGGATGCTCTCCCAAATGCCAACCACTTTACAGAGTGCACTGGGTACTTCTTACATGGCACCAGCACCAGTGTTTTTTATGTGGCATCAGCATTGACAGGGTCACCAAGTACCTTGCAAGACAAAAACCCCTCAACTGGGAGGGGGGGCTAGTACTGAGGGATGTGGTTTTGTGTCAGTTGAGAGATTTATGGTATAGGTGGGACATATATAGGTGTTTCTTAAGTGGTTGGTGTTAGGAAGGGCATCTGATCATAGAAACCAAAGCAGAAATGAAATGCAAGCAAAATAAGGCCCTTCTGACCCATCTTGGTGAGCATATGTGCTGATTGCAACAGTGGTAACACATCAGATGTAAAACAATGACGATAATGATGCATTCAGACTAGTTCTCTCTCTTCTCTTGTTACTCTTTTGCTTCTCTCTCTTCTTTCTCCTCTCTTCCCATATCTCTCTCTCTTGCTCTCCCCCTCCCTTTATATCTTTTTTCCCCTTTCTCTTTCTCTCGCATACTGAAGAGGGAAAGAGGATTTATAGGTCAAACCACAGATGAAATGTCAGCTAAATTTCCTGTTAATAATCACTAATGAAAATATACACAATTCTGGCCAACAAAAGAGTTGACTGGGCTATTATTTTGCTGCCTGGCAAATTAACATTGAGAGATGCAAATAAAATATAAAATAGTTAGTAAAGGTCACAGTTAATAAAAAAAATTCCTCATAAGGAATCTCGAAACATCTGTTACTCCATATTTTATATTTTGAATTATCTAAAATCAAAATTACAAGATCTTAAGGAACAATTCATAAATGGTCTCATATACTAAATATCAAAGAGTTTTCTTTTTTAATTTGATTGATGCATTGTGAGGTAGAAACTTAAAGAAGCTCACTATGTATGTATGTATGTATGTATGTATGTATGTATGTATGTATGTATGTATGTATGTATGCATTTAATAACCGTTTTATTCTGCTACACAGTTTTATGAGCATGGGACTTGTCCACACTTGTTATTAAATACATGTAACTAATGAAATATGGTGAGTGTTGCCTTCTTTTTACTGTTCCCTGATTCATACTGGGGGGGAGAGAGAGAGAGAGAGAGAGAGACTGTGTAAATATTAAAAAAAAGAAATAAACTATGCTGAACCAGGCTACAGATGGTGACATCACTATTTACTACTCGCTTACAAATACTGTCACCATTTGTTGTTGGGCAGCAACTGGTGATATTTATTGCTATTTCCTTGGCTTTAAAGTTCCATATTCCACTAGAATAAATAAATGTTTAAAAAGTTAAGAACTGGTGACAGGGATTGTACCTTTTTGGCCATAAAAATCCTGTTTCAATTTTCTAGTAAGCCATGCTAGCATGAAACAAAAGATACTAATCTAAATGAACACATAAACAATACTGATTTTATCTTCCATGCACACTAGGTTTTAAAGTTGTATTTCAACGTAGATTTACAAATTTTCAGCTGATGAGTGTCTTAAAAATTTTATCATACCACTTAATATCCAAAATATGAAATAAAATCACAATATAATCCCTTCAAGTGCTGTGCCTTGGTCAATCATGAACTTCAATGCTGAAGGTTTGTGGGGAAAATGTAGCAGCAGCTTTCCTGTTGCCTTCTATCTGTTTATTTAGTGTCCTATATAATAATTTTTAAGCAGGGGGACTAGTTCCTGTGACATGAGGACATGTCCACATACTGGTACACCTGTGTAGCATATGTATAGTGGCCAGCCCTCTTCTGAATCCTGCAAGCCATAATGACAGGACTGCTTTCTGCTTTTTGACTCATAACTGGAGCCCTTGGGAGGTATTACTACCCCAGACCAGAGTAGTCATGACTAAGGAATAACTCTAAACTCCTCCAAACTCCTGAACTTTGAAGTTGGTGCCTCATCATTGGATCCAATTATAATGTCTTGCCCAAACAACACACAATATCATAACTTTCTTAAATTCACTAATCATTTAAAATCAATAATAATTTTAATTAGACTGGCCTTACAATAGTTGTCTATAAATACAAAAGCTGTGAAGTAAGCCTTAAAAGTATGATAAAGCTTTCACACAATAGAGAAAATGCAACTTTTGAAAAGTGTCATGTCAATTTGAACAGATAAATTTTGTCACTAAAATTTACCAAGTGTGTACTAATAGTTTACAGCATTCATTAAGTGTACTCTAATCGTTTTGCAATGTGCATAAATACTTTACAGTGTACATTAATAAGTGTACGTTAGTAGTTTACAGTGTATATTCCATAAGTGTACAATAGTTTACAGTGTACATTTTTTCTTTCATTTTATTTTTAACGACTGTTCTAGTAGATAAGAAAACTGAAATTCAAATATCAAAGATCAATTAGTATTTAATATCTGAGAGAAATCTGTACAAAACATATCATTGGCTTTAATATCCAATGATCAATAAAGATTGTCTTTTCAAAATAGATAATTTCAATGAACCTGTAAAACTATTATTTATACATTCAATAATATAGCAACTCAGTACAATGGAGGTAACAATTCAGTGATATATCTTCTGCAACAAAGACTATATAACCTCTCATAGTATTGTTTTCTTTAAGATATTACATTAACCTGCAACAGCATAGAGTACAGTCTTCTCACGAACACAAGATTCTATAAATAGCGTGGCTTGATCAAATAAAACTCTTCAACATCTCCAGAAATCTATTCATGACTGATTAGATAAAAAAGCAAAATACGATAGCAGGAGTTTTTCTAAATTGTTTAGCAACCTAACTTTATATGTTTGAAACCATAATTTAATACTTGACTAATTTAATAAATCTTTTCTGGAGTACATTATTCAATCTTTGCCAGTATTACTTACTCTCAGCCAATTCTTACAACTAGAGCAAGCAATATCCAACTAGAACTTCCAGTGAAGATTACTTTCTTGCCTTCAATTCTTTTCCCCCATTGTTCCCTACCACCACCATCATACATTAGAGAATGTGCAGAATTGTGATTTCATGTGTTCTAGAGGTTCAAACTTTCATTTTATTTTTAAGCAGAGATTATTCTTATTGAGACAAGAGTCATTAAAGGATGTTCGGAAACACCTTTTTCTTTTTTGTTATTTCTTTTGTTAATTTGTATGTGCATGTGGAGATTTATCAGTATCTTGATGTCACATGACTGTGAGGTAAATGAGTGGGAGCTTCATACAAGTGATGTCTTTTAATTCCAATCTTCCATGTCCAGCCATGGGGAATACAAATACTATCTTCCTTAAAGACAAGTGAGGGTTGGTGATAAAAAGGGCATCGGTCATAGACAATCTGCTTCAGCATATTCTGCCTGACACATGCAAGCATAAAAAAGTGAATGTTATAACAATAATGATTATAATGATGACGATGCTGAGGAATGAAAAGTAAACCAAGAGAAAATAAAAATGCTTCACATACCAAACTGGCACCAATTTTAATTAGATTGTTCAGTTGAATCCGTAGTTGATCACAAAGATCAAGTATGCGTTCTCGGTTCTCATGGGAAGTGTAGGCAGAGTCAGTGAAATCCTGGCTACTTTCAATTATTAAGTCTAAGGCACTGTTGAGTTTCTCCTGAGTACTCGGACCTACCATTGTTATCCGAGTTAGTTCACATAAATCCTGATAGGGAAAAAGAAAAATGATGTTCAAAAATAAATTAATAAAAAAACCACTTCCATGCATACCATTTTTTTTCGTTTTTTTTAAATAGCATCAAAGAGAAACAATTATAGCTGCAAGAAACCTGAAAGCACTTTGCAATCAATGTTAAAGGGAACACACCACCACAATACATGGAAGCTCTCTTAGGTACCAACCACACATTTCTGTTACAAAAACCAATACATATTTATCGATTAACAAAGATGAAAGTCAACATCAATAAAGATAAAAGGTTGAGACAACACAGTCACACATTTTTCATTTGATTTCTTTGCTGCCATTCTCCGGTCATCAAAATAAAATCCAATATTTTAATAAAATATCAGGATTACATTATTGATCACTTAGATTATCAATAATTCCTGAAAAGAATGGTTTTTACTGCATAATTCCTCCAGATGTTGGACATTGATTCTAGTTTGGAAGTCAAAATACAGTTCCCTCTTTATCCCTAAACACAACTTCCATTTTATAATTGGAAAATAACAACTGCCAGATTTTTGACACTATTTTCTTCAACATCATCATCATCATCATCAATTAACGTCCATGTACCATTCTGGCATGGACTGGATGGTTTGACAGGATCTGGTGAGCCCAAGGACTGTTTTGGCATAGCTTCTATAGCTAGAGTCCCTTACTAACACCAACTACTTTACAGAGTCTACTGGGTGTTTTTCTAGCAAGACCATGAATCCCAAGGACAAGGCTTTATACAAGGAGATGAGGGGTTAAAGTATGAGAGAAGGGGCCAAAGTAGAATAGATTTCTCTAGAAGAGGTAACATGACTATTCACATTTTAGAAGAGAAGATGGGAGTGATCAGGTGGAGATGGGGAGAGACAAAAATAGTGATGATGAGGTGTCTGAACGAGTAGAGGTGAGTGGGAACAGAGGAACCAGGTGTGATGGTGCTCAAATTTCTTAGCCAATATTCTATACCAACTTTAGTTTTGTTAAACATTTACATTTATTTCATTTTGTGATTGTTTTGGCTTGACTTTATCCTGGTAGTTGATGTTTGACTCCAGAAGTAGCCCTAACTTACTTTTCTCTCCCACCAGCCCCACAGCTATACTAACCACTATGTCTAGCCTCCACCCCCACCCCCTGAACCATCATCCTTCTGGAACCTTCTCCCTGTTCATGTCTTCCAAATAGGTGAATCAACCTCACTGATACTGGGAGATCTACAAAGGTCATGGTCACTGCCCCTGCTTCCAGACTGAGAAAAAATGAAAGGAAAAAAAAACATGACTATCCTCAACTATTTCCAGGCGATACATCCCCAACTACACTACCTAATATGCTCTTCCATGTTTATTTCTTAAGATGTGGTTTGTGTCTAATTTTGATCTATTTCTATTAGAAAAACCATACAAGGGTTCCTCAAAGGATCATTCTACATTGGTTGTTTCTCATACTCAATTAAATGGTTGTTTCTCCAGTTCAGTTTCTTTGACTCCAAACTTCAATGTAAACTTTCTTAGTCCACACAGCCCAATTTAGTAATTAAGACAGGCATTATCACTTCTAGGTTCTGTGAAAGGTATGATATGTAATAAGAATAGGAGGTTGTGTGAACATTCTGTGAGAGAGCTCGGATGATGTTGCTTAACCTCAGGTTGATCCTAATCCAACAGATCTTTGATCAAAGACATTTCATTCATGACTGTTCTGTGTTTTTAAAAGTATATTGTATTACACCACCCATTATACCTTTCCTACTCCCACTCGCTAGAGAGTATGGTGTGATTTGAAGAAGATTTGGTTGCTATTTCAAGCAGGATAAGCAACTATGTAAAAGCTCCATTAACCTTTTTGTTATCATATATCTATATTGAAAAACATTTCTAGCAATTAACTTTGAAAATAAAGAATTTATTAAAATAACTTTATCATTTTAAGCTGGTGTTTGAAATATAAACTACACAAAATTTAGAAGACTTTAAAACAGGGAATTTGTACCATAGAACCAAAATTAGTTTCAGGCAGGTTGATATCAAGAGAATTAATTTTTGTGGATAAAGATATAAATCTAGTTTCCTCATAGATTATTCACCAACACTCATTTTGTTTTGTTGTTCTGTTTGAATAATTAATTTGATGAATGTGTAATAGCATCGAACAGTGCCAAGAGATTTACTGATGTCAAATGTATTTAAGACGATGTGTGACAGTGGATTTCTCTCTTAATTAATGCTGAAGCTATGAAATACTTGTTCAGATGGGATTAAAGTTCAATGCAATAATTAAATAGGGGTCTCAGAAGCATTATATGGTGGTGTGGCAGTAAAAAATAATCAAGAGATTATGTAGGTGATGAGTTTTAAGGTGAAAAACGAGGAAAAATTGAATGGAGGCTGGGGCGAAAATATTCAAGAATGATCTATCTCTCATCTTGTACTTGTTTCAGTCAATGGACTATTCATATTTTTGTTTCAAGTCTGGTACTTATTTTATTGGTCTCTTTTAGCAAACTACAAAGTTACAGGGATGTAAACAAACAAATATTGGTTGTCAAGTAGTGAGTTCACACACACACACACATACACACCTGATAGGTTTTCACATAGTTTCCGTCTACCAAATTCACTCATAAGGCATTGATTGGACTAAAGCTATTGTAGAAAACACTTGCTCAATGTGCCACCCAGCTAGATTGAAACTGAAACCACATGGGTGCAAAGCAAGCTTCTTAGCCATACAGTCATTCCTGCACCTATGTTATGTATATTCCTGAGATGCATTTGTGCAGTAAATGATTTGATCTGAGAATGGTTAGGCGCAGGAGTGACTGTGTGGTAAACAGCTTGCTTACCAACCACATGATTCCGGGTTCAGTCCCACTGTGTAGCACCTTGGGCAAGTGTCTTCTACTATAGCCTCAGGCCGACCAAAGCCCTGTGAGTGGATTTGGTAGACAGAAACTGAAAGAAGACTATCGTATGTGTGTTTGTCCCCACAACATTGCTTGACAACCGATGCTAGTGTATTTACGTCCCCGTAACTTAGCGGTTCGGCAAAAGAGGCTGATAGAATAAGTACTAGGCTTACAAAGAATAAGTCCAGGGGTCGATTTGCTTGACTAAAGGTAGTGCTCTAGCATGGCCACAGTCAAATGACTGAAACAAGTAAAAAAATAACTGAAATGCATTAAGACCAGAACAGTCATTAATAATACACCCTTTTGATTTATTATTATAAAAGTGTAATATATATTTTTTATTATTATAAATTAGTATTTATACATTCTTTTTGTTTTGAATTAAAAAATGAAAAGCCTTGTCTCCATCCTAGGGATAGTCTTCACAAATTTCATATGTAATTTAGGGTTGTTAATTATTAAACTTTAAAAGTGTTCAAGATACAAATAACTTAAGATTGGTTTCAGGCTATGATTAACTTAATAGCACCACCGAGAGAGGTCTTTTAAGTCATGTTTTAGGACACAATGGACCACTCAAGTAAAGAGCTGTCATGCCCAAGACATATTCAGATGTTAATAATTTGTCTGGTACTTCTTGGAAGAATTTGTCCAAGTATGTTTGAATGTTATGGAGTCTTTTCCTATTTTAATTTCCTTCAGGACAATATTGAATAAAGCAGGACCATTTGAGGTTTAAAAAAAAAGTTGTGTCATAATATTCTTATGTGATGTGAACTCAACTTTGTAAGGGGATACATGGCACAGGGGTCAGCCCTGGGTAACTCAGAAACTTTCTACCAACATCATTTGGACAATATTGAAGGAATATTTTCTACATTGTACAAATGATATAGTGCTCATGATGGCGTTGAGTATTGAGTTTCAGCTTTTTGAGGCAAGCCAAATAATTGAGGTCTGTCATGCCATTCATTCCCCCCTCCCCCGCCATGATTAATCTCTGCAGTGCTTCAATCCTAATATTTTGTTTAGTGTGAGGGACCGCAATGGACAACAATATTGAAAGTGAGACCTTCCAAACATGGAGAAGGGAAGGATAATGGTCTCGTGATCAGAAATTCTGTTCCGGTGTTTAGAAAATAAATGACTTCTCTCATTAATATAAGATCATACATTTATGGAGCCAGTATACAACTGATACTTATTGACCCTAGAGCAATGCAAAGTACAGGTTGACTCTGTTGGAATTTGAACATATAATGGAACCAAACAGTTGTTCAATTACTATATCAACTAACACACCATCCTTGCAGCTTTCCAGTAACAAAAGCAGAAAATAATCCAGATTCTGTTTTTGTGAATTTAAAACCTGCAAAAGACAGTCACATCCTCCCCCATCCCACTGGGTTTATCATGCAGATCTCTACTGTAATGGAAACGACACTTATCAATAAGGAAACCACAACAGATTAATATACAAATATGATAAGGAAATGTTCTGTTTTTCCATCTCTAGCCATCACTATGAAATAGCAAGATGTGTAAAATGTAACATTAGAAAATATCTGAGCATAAAATGGAGTTAGCTATGAGACAAGGAGGCAGACAATATCTTCATATCTAGCTTTGTAAAAGCAGCTGAAACTGAAATGGTTGGATAGCCATTCTAGTATTTCTTGTTTTATCAATAGTATATCACCACTAAAGGAATTTATTTCGCTTAGCAGAAGCAAAATCTAGAACTACACCAAAAAATTTCCACAAGAATGATCAACATATGGATTACAAACAATAATAATAATAATACATGTTGATGATGATGATTTAGATATTTTAAAAAATATATGATAATTCTTCTAAATACAAATAGTAAAAATACTATGAAAATATGGTGTGTGTGGTGGTGGTGGTGGGGAGAAAGCAAGTGTTTATAAAGAAAACTGAAGTGCTGTGATAATGTGACAAAACATGAGTGAGAAAACAAAATAGTTCAAAAGGAACTGCGATGATGATGATGATGATGATGATGATGGTAGTGATGGTGGTGGGTGTATTTCTTTTGGTGATTCTTTTTGTCACATGGTAGCCAGTAAGAAAGTATAAAGTCAATTCAATCTTTCTATTAAGCTTAAATAAATAACTGCTAAGCAGCTGTTAGCTATCTGAATATTTCTAAAACAAGATGGCACGGTTTAACAAAACAGCAACCCAGAGGATTGTCGTATTCAAAAACTAGAACAGCAGAGTTTCGTAATTAATTATCAACGATAAAAGGGGATTACTTATTATCACATTGTAAATTGCTGGTATATATTTGATTAATCTAAGAATTCGTTAACTGGAAGGAATGTTATTAAGAAAGAACAAAGCCTGAAACATGAAGTAAATGTCATACTTCTCTATAGACTATAATAAATAACAGTAACGTGTGTGTGTGTGTGTGTGTGTGTGTGTGTGTGTGTGTGTGTGTGTGTGTAACATTGCAGGTCATGTGGTGTGGCCACAAAGCTTACTTTTCACTCACATGGTTTGGGGTTTGGTCTCACTGAAAGGGTCTTGTACTGAATGGAACTGGTAGTTGAAAATTGTATGGAAACTGTTTGTGTAAGCCTAGTTTGTGCATGTGTGCATGCATATGGAAATACTGATTCTGCAAGTTTTATTAACATGGTATGACCAAAAACAACACCACTTATGTTCTCCAGTAAACAAAAATCCCATTGTTTAGTGGCTGTGCTGCTTTTGACATGAGAAGACCAGTGGAATTATAATCTTGTATGTAGGAAACAAGTAAGAATTAATGAGAGGAAGATGAGCCAGCAATAGAAGAAAACTGTCCCAGTAAGTCTCATCTAACCAAGGCCAACATAGAAAAACACACATGAAAATGACAACAATTATGATTATGATGATTAATGATGCTTACAATCAATGACATGGCCACAGATTGATGACACTAACAATGATTGATGATGAGGTTGAATGAAAGTGACAATGATGATTGATAACAATAACAAGAACTGATTGATGATGATGATGATGAATTATGGCAACAATGACTGATGATGCAAGCAACAAAGGATGATAATGATGCTTGATGATGTCTAAAATTTGCTCTGCTAGAAAGTGTAAAATCTGGGACCCACAGTTGGTAGGTAACAATTCAGAAGAAGCAGGATTAAGTTAACATTTTACTTTAAAGATTCAGTAAACTATTCTCATATAGAATACACTAAACACACATTACTTAGAGACATATAAAGTACTCTGAAATACCAGCACCAAACCTAATCTGATTTAAGGATAAACAAACAACACACACACACACACACACACTTCAGTTAGAAAGAAAGGGTTTGAATAAATTTTATCATCAATTCATTACAAATCATATGTATATATATAATAATATAAATATATATATGCATATATACATACGTATATGTACATACTTACATCTATATGTATATATATATATATATATATATATATATATATATAT
>NC_068981.1:191940276-191953639 GCF_001194135.2 Octopus bimaculoides
ATATATATATATATATATATATATACAATTGGCTTCTTTCAGTTTCCGTCTACCAAATCCACTCATAAGGCTTTGGTCGGCCCGAGGCTATAGTAGAAGACACTTGCCCAAGGTACCATACAGTGGGACTGAACCCAGAACCATGTGGTTGGTATGCAAGCTACTTACCACACAGCCACTCCTGTGTTGCAGTAAAATATTGAAACTGAAAAGTCAATCTCAAACATTGGTGTGAAAAATAAACATTTAAGAAATTCAATCATGTGTAGATCATGGAGTAGGGGGAGAATCCACCATCATAATGTATTTTTAAGTGTCTAAGAAAATATCAATATCAGTGGTTTTACTATTGTGAAGTAATTGATTCTTCTTGATAGGGAAAACTTTTCTGATAACTTATCGCAAAACAATCTATTCACAAAATTATGCATAGTGTATCTAATCAAAATATGAATGCTTGATTACTGTTTGTTTTCATTATTGGAGAACATCTTCCTTTAGTCAATGTGTAATTCATAAGGGGACTTTGAGAGAGTAGTGTTCCAACCTTATTGTGTCTCCTAAGTCGAAGCTACCCTGGACTGATGAATCTAAAAAAAGTAGAGCAAATAAATCATTTGCTGATGCATGCTTCAAGGTCCCCTCACCAGGGGATCATATGTATTATGAACACACATCATCTAAAGGGAGATGTTCTCACTGAGGGATAACAAGAGCAATCAGATATTCACATTCGAATCTGCCAGAACATTAAGAAAGAATAGATACATTATTGTTTAGAGTCTTGCTGTTCTGCAAGCACTTCAGGAATTATTATCTGTTTGGTAGACATCAACACACATCAGAAAATAATTTGTTTGCTGATTTCTATAAACAAGATGCACACACACTCTTGAGCATACAACTTAAGCATTCCTTTTATAGGAGAATCAGTGATGTATAACTTCTGTGATAACCTTACGACTTTTACTCTCTCCTCTCAAAACACCATCCATAACCAATGCACTTTATCATACCCAGCAAATACAACCAAATTAAAACCAAACAAAACATCCCTCATACTCACCACACAAAAAGTAAATGAAACATTCTTAATGCCTCGTTAACAATCTTTATTTTAACATTCAGCATAATTTCTACTCATCTCCTTGATATCAGACCACTTTCTCACAATTTTCATTGTGAATTAGATTGAACAAGGAAACAAAAAACAAACACAGTCTTGTAATATTGTAAAAACCATAAACAGCAACAATTAAACCTTCAGCATTATCCTCCTCTATCACCATCAAAACAGGAACTTGGTGCCATTAAGCAAGGATTACACCAATTATTTTATTTCTTTTTTCTATATTTTCCTTCTAAAATCTGCTTTCCCACTTAACCATAGCCCAATATTCTAGCTTATTTTCAGTTTCACAGACAGTCACTATCAGCTGTCCATACTCAATGCTGGCATGGGTTAGATGGTTTGACAGGATCCAATGGGTCCAAGGACTGCATCATGCTCCATTGCCTACTTTGGCTTGATTTCTATATTTGGGCAACCTCCCTAATGCCAACCACTTTACAGCATGGACTGGATGCATTTTATGGTACCCACACTAGTGAGGTTATCATGTAGCCAGCAAGACCAAGATCCCCTTTCGATTGGGACAACAGAAAAGACAGGGTAGCTTTATGCTCTGGGATGAGATGTTAAAGTGAGAGAGACAGTGCCAGGACAGAATAGATTTCTAGCTGTAGAGGAGCTACATGTCTGTTCACACGAAAGAGAGAAATGACAGGATGGAACTAGAGAGAGAGAAATATGTATGTAGGGTGGAGCTGACAGTACAAACAGAATAGACAGAGATCAAAACATGAGGGTATATATGTGTATCTATCTATCTATCTATCTATATAGATGTATATGAATAAAATCAAAGACACACGCATTTACAAATGTTTAGTGAATGTAATATTTACCTGGAAGAATTGGTTCACCATCAATATTTGTGAGATGGTAACAAACATCTTGTACACCTAACATATACATTCAGTAAGGGATGACATAATCCAGACTCAATTACTTCTACATGACATTATATATTTAATCATTCTCTGAAATAATTTTGGTGTCATGATCCCTTGATAAAACATATGGTATGAAGCAAGTTATCTGAGGAACAAAGATTCACAACGTTTAACCTACTTTCATCTCATTCAGCTTTAGTGCAATGTGAATTCTACACGCTTTCTTAACAGTGTTCTTACTCCAAAATATATCTCCTAATATAGAAGCTATTCTTTCTTAAGCCACTCCTATGCCTCTCCCCTTACCCTTCACCTTATTGGTATTTCCTTTCAACTGCACCCCTACCTTTGTCCACCTACATCCACTCCAATTTTTAACTGTTACTCCCTGTTCACACTTTCATGAAAATATTCCCTCTCACTTTCTCTCCCCTCCCCTCGCATGATTCACTATTTGTATTTTCTCTTATGCTCACCATCCTGTTCTTTGAGGTACTCCATCACTAACTTCCTTTTATCTCCCTCAGCCATGTATCTCCTCTGTAGAAAGACACCCATGCTTGTCCCTCTTTCATCTTTCAGTATCTGACAAAAGGCCACCTTCCCCTCTCAAATACTTTCCACCAAGTAGAGGGAGCTTTTTCCTTTCTGCCTGTTCTTTTTCTTTGCAAGTTACTTGGCATTCTTGTTAGTGCCAGTGACACAAAAAAACCCACCCAATACACTCTGTAAAGTGGCTGGCATTAGGAAGGGCATCCAGACAGAGATTATGCTAAAGCTCTCTCAGCTTGACAGCCTTGCACTCACCAGATCTCATCAAACTATCCAACCCATACCAGCATAGAATGATGATGATGATGATGATGATGATGATGAGGAGGAGGAGGAGGAGGAGGAGGAGGAGGAGGAGAGAATCACTCCATATGATCTAGTGGGTGTATAACATAAATTCTCTTAAACAACTGTCACTAAATCTACCTCAATACAAAATTTTAATCCAGATGAATAACACAACGTTACTTGATGTTACACAATGCTAAACCTGCTAGAAATAACTGTCAAATCTCCCTCAAATCACACTATGCCACCTTTGAAAGGAGGACACCTGTAGTCTAAGACACATAATGTTTTCAAGGAAAATATGACATGTTCATGGCTGGAATGCCTTTGATCATAGACCTGCTTGACCAGGACTGGCTTGCAGTTAATATCTTATTAGAGGAAACATTTAGAAAGTGATGATAGGTTGTCAATATGGAAGTTAAAGATAATTTGAGAATGGGGGATGAGAAGTTTCAGATTTTGGCTTTGCAAAGAGAATGAAGTCAGAAGAAAAAAGTGGTGGTGTAGATTAAGTAAAATTAGAAAGGAACTGAAGATGAAGGTTGTGAAGTGAGGTGAGAGGGATGGCCTAAAAGAAAGGGTGAAAAGTTAGAAGTGAAAGGTGAACAAAGCAAAAAAGAGATATAGTGAGAAGAGCAAGTGCTTGAAATAAAGATAAATAGAAAGAAAAGATGAAGTGTGAAAGGAAGGGGTAGGGGAAACTAAGGGAGACAAAGAACAGTAACTATTCATAGGGGAACCTACAAAGGGAGCCTCCAATTTACTAAAAATACCAGCCTTCAAATCATAGTCTACTAAGACACATTTGACAATGTAGTCCATGATATATAAAGTCAGTCAGACATCTGGACAACAGTCTTTTGTCAGTTCTGTTTTAAGATCATTATTTTCCTTGCTGGTATGGTTCATATGGAACTTGTTGGGGCAAATTTTCTACAGTTGGATGTTCTTTTTGTCACTAACCCCTATTGATTTTCCAAGTGAAGTAATTTTTTTGAAGCCAATGGTCTTCAATCAAAAGCTGAAGCTATAGGGAACTTTACACTTACCAGAGAATGTAAACAAAGCTATTGTTTATAGTCAAACCATGTTAATGAAGACATGGAATCAATCACACACACAAATACACACATGTAGGATTAGGGACTTCTCAGTTACCATCTATGAAACCCACTTATAAGGCATTGGTTGATATGAGATTATTAAAAAACATCCAAGGTGCCATACAGTGGGACTGAACCTAGAACCGTATGCTATGTAATAAACTTCATTACCACACATTTATGTCTCCACCTGAGACACATATGAGATGTTTATATACAAAGACAAAAGGATTATTGTTTGAACAGTTCTGATCACAAGTTTGTTTGATGAGAATTGACCTAGGGCTAAACAACAGCAATTATTTACAGATACACACATAAACAGATATATGCACATACTCACAAACCTGTACACAGAAACAGGCACAACTCAACCAGTTTATTTGTATAGAACAATGTTATTAATTTTGAATGAACAGAAAAGGAAAGAAGAGTGGATCAGCATTATGCTGACATGATTAAACCATTTCCAAATAGCTTTAATGTAATACTTTCTGGCCATAAAGACTTTTTTTTTCAGGCTGGCAATAACCAACACAAGAAATATGTTCTCGTATAAAAGTTAACTTTTCATGTTCATCAAATCATAATCTCAGTTAATGGAAGTCTATTATACATATTTTAGACAAACGTTTGTGTATTTAGCCAGTCAGTAGAATGTTTTGTCCAAGGTATTTTCCCATCAGTCATATTGCTTTAAAATATAATTTATTAAAATGAATTTAATTCTTTGAAATAGATAAAATATCTTAATTTTAATAAGAATATTACTGAAGTGGTGTTTTAAAGGGCAGTGAGGGGTTGAATGAGGAATGGCAGCAGTTACATAATCATTTTGTTAATAGAATCTTAGAAAAGATTATAGATACAAATGAGGCTGTGTGGCAAAGGAGTTTACTTCAGGTTCAGTCTAAGTGTGTGGCACTTTGGGCAAATATTTTCAACTATAGTCCTAAGCTAACCAAAGCATAGTGTGAATGGGTTTGGTTGATGAAAACTGAAAGAAGCTGTGTGTGTGTGCATGCATATATGCAAATATAGTTAGACAGATACATACATGTGTATATATGTATATATGTGTGTGTGTGTATATATTTTTGTGCCTCTTTTACTAGACAAAGTAATAGCTGTAAATAAGTATCATAAGCAATGTCATTTATTTTCAATATTCTACAAAACCTTGTTTGGCCATGAGGAAATATTATTTTGCTTGGAAACAGGTGAGGCTGGCGACAGGAAGAGCATTCAGCCATCAGAAATCTGATAATTCCACCTGACCCATGCAGGCATGGAAAAGTGGATGTGAAAACAATATTGATTATGATATGTATTATTATTTTTTTCTTCAGGCAATAAAATGTTTAGTTTGGTTATCTTGTAGAAAAAAATACTACCATAAACTGATTTCTAAACATAACATAAAAATTATAATTAATATTATGGTGAAAGTGGTGTTAAAAAAAAGAAACTACAAAGAAATAAAACTCTGGTAATGAATTGAGAATCTATGCACAGAGATGATAGATTGTTGGAATATAGGGCAGACATATTGATGGTAAGAACAAGGGGTGGCCAGGGGTGGGGGTATCTATTACAGCATACTATCATTGTAAAAAGAAAAAAATTTTAGATTAAAGAAAATATGAAAAAGGTAAATTTTATTTTAAATTGTTGATTGAAATCATTTCAAGAAATTTTAACAAAGCCATATCTAAAATATTGAAAATGATTCTGTAGAATCATTAAGAGGAAGAGGACAAGAATCAATAAATTTGTTCGAATGTGATTTTGGATGATTTAATTAGAGATGGAAACAGAAGATATAGGAAAATGGCATATTAATATGACAGTGAATATTATCTTGTCTTTAGTGATAACCATGAAATTACATCAGAGTTTCACAGAAGCATTTTATAGTTTCACCAATATCATATGCAGACCATTGTTAGAAATAAATCTAGAAAGAATCCAAAGTTGTGAATAAGAAGAAAAAAAAAGGAAAGACAACAGAAAAATAGTGTTTAAACATCGTAACAAATTACCGAAGATACTTAATGACAATGTAACGGTGGAGGAGTGAAAACCAGAGAAAATTGATAATGGAGATAGTTTAGAATGACAACAATTATTATTATGAACTAGCTAGAATATTGTAATAAATATAGCATACAATATTAGATGTAGAATTATAATTGCATGATGAAAGGAAGGAAAGAAGAATGTTAAGTTCTTGATAATAATTATAAATGGGAATGATTTATTTTGACAAGATTAAATTATAAAGGACACAGATTAAAATCAACCCATCTCAATTCTCACCAGATATTACTGATACTTATATTTCTTTCATCTGGATCAAATACCAAAGCTGACCCGGGCAGAATGTCATCTCAAACTAATCAGATACTCAACTAAATATACTATCAAATGTAGAGGTTGACTCTACATTTCATACCATTTAATATTGGAGATGAATGTAAAGTTTTCTTTACTGTAATAATGTGTTATTAGAAAGAGACATATCTAAAGATGTTATTTATTACACATGAATAATTGAATTCTTCTGATTAGACACACAGTTTTAGATTTATTACAGAGAGGAAATGAAATAGTGATGTTCAGGTTAAATAAAACAGAGAAGCCAAATTGATCATATATTCATCTTCTGAAAACCTACCTCCACCACTCAACACTTGTAAATAATTAAGTCAGTCTTTTTCTAACATCTGTAAACTTTACTTCATAAATCACCTTCAGACCTTAATCTCTGATGATGCACTTCTCTCTTCTCCAATAACTTCAACATCAGAACACACATTACTACAATCCTGCCTCAACTCTCAAATAATAGCTTGTTTACATCTGCCTTCCAGCTTCCCTTTGTGCTTTGCTATATTGCTTGCCTTCAATAATATCAAACTATAACTTTCTCCCAGGCCATAGAGCCTTAGCAATTATTTAAGACAAACAGTTCACAAGTTAATGATAATCTAGTGAAATGTAATGAAGCTGCTGACCTCCTTGCTATGGTTAACAACCAATGGTGAAAGAGGATTGTGTGAACATCTTTTATGATGTTTACCTTTTATGGAAATGGAAGAAGATGTTGAAGGTGAGCAGAACAATTATTAAATTTGAACACTTCTGACTTAAAACTGATAGCTCCAACAACTCCAGCTTGGAAACTATCATTTGGGAAAAATATATTTACAGACAATAATCCCTAACCCAGAATTAATTGTGTGTGTGCATGCATGTGCATGCCCCTGTGCACACATGTGCTGGGAAGGTGAAATAGTGGGCATGTATACAAAAGCTAAAATAATTCTAGATCTGGGAATTAAATTGAAGATTTATATAATTTATTATCCATATATAATAATAACCAATGTAAATGTTGGTGGGTTGATTTCTCCAGTCCCATTTTACATCATACAGAGAGGAGGAGAGAGTAAAAGAGAGAAACAGAGTTAACAAGAGGTGCAAGATAAGTGCACATACTAGGCTTGGTGGTAAACAATGAGTAAATGAACATTCATTTGCTCAATGTTTGTCATCAAGCCTAGTAAGTACATTCACCCTGCAACTCTCATATTAACTCTCTTTCAAAACACTCACTTCACTTTTAATTAAGTCACTAAAGCAATAAAAACTATCAACAACTTAGCAAGAGCCTTCCAAGCATTTAAAGTAATATATCTTATGTGTACTCTAACAGCTAACTATGACTGAATGTTACATATGAAGTCTACGTTCCCTGTGATTGCACCCAAAGTTTAAAATATATGAAATTTCTATATACGCTTTTTCTGCTTATTATGTAGCACTACTTTCCTGATGGCAGTACAATCCTTTTGCGTTTCTTGCAACTATAGCTTACAAGATTTACTTGTGAGACCTGAGCCTTGATGTACATCCACCTGCAAACTAAATTTCTTGATGAACTTAACTCATTTGGCTAATGGCATCATGTTACCTTCCACCTGGCTGGAAACTTGCACCAGCAACATAAGTTCTGTGACTCCCCTGCATATTGTCTCGTACCTCATCTCCAGTTGTCTCTGTGTTATAAGTCCCAATCTACTCCTTCCTCCTGTCAAATGCATCAAATAGTATTTTTTTGAACCAATGACTGGTCAAAGGCTTTCTAGGCTTCCATATCTTCTGCAGGTTGTCTTGTGTCTCTGGGTCAAAATTAGTTCAGGTCCTGGAGTGGCTGTGCAGTAAGTAGCTTGCTTACCAACCACATGGTTCCAGGTTCAGTCCCACTGTGTGGTACCTTGGGCAAGTGTCTTATACTAAAGCCTTGGTCCGACCAAAGCCTTTTTAGTGGATTTGGTAGACGGAACTGAAAGAAGCCCATCATGTGTATCTCTCTCTCTCTCTCTCTCTCTCTCTCTCTCTCTCTCTCTCTCTATATATATATATATATATATATATATATATATATATATATATATATATATATATGTTTGTGTGTCTGTGCTTGTCCCCCCAACATTGCTTGATAACCAGTGCTGGTATGTTTACACCCCCGTCACCTAGTGGTCAGGCAAGAGAGACCGATAGAATAAGTCCTGGGGGCGATTTGCTCGACTAAAGGTGGTGCCCCAACATGGCCGAAATCAAATGACTGAAACAAATAAAAGAATAAAAGGATATCCATAGTACAACATGTCCCTTAAAACTGTTGACCTGGATAATGAAGTTGCTGCCATGTTGTCAGTAAGTAACCCAAGTTTAATTACTGTATCTATCCATCCCTCTGCTAACAATATACCTACCCCACACACCATATCACTGTTACACATCCACAATAATGTTTACCTTTGTTCCTTGGCCTGAGGCTCCTCTCTATTTGGCCTCTTGTTTACAGCACACATCTATTCACCTGCATTCCAACTCCTCTGAATCTCTCCTCACCTACCTCTCACCATGCTGACACTGAAGCTGAGAGATTATTTATTAATGTGTTGCAAAATATACTAATGATCAGAGTTGTAAGAAGCCCTTGATAAACCCCATATTAAGTTCTGGTAAAGTAATGATTTTATTTGAGAACAATCCGCAAACACAACATAGCTTTGTATTTTACTACAACCATTATTAAATAAGTTAATCAAATATCTTTCATTCGTTATTTTTAACTAAAAAGTAATGGTGAAGACCACAGTTCATTTGCAAGAATTGACTGGTAAAGTCTGTTGAGGAAAAGTTTCTCAATATAAATATTGCAGATCTATGAATGAAGGAGAGAAATGTTGGGGAGGGGACAGAATCAGAATTAATAAATAGCTTAGGAAAGCTTAGAAGGATTATTGCTGAAGATTACATGCTGAATGTTTCTATCAATGAGCGACAGGATTACTGTTGTCAAAACAGATATCAAAGCCAGCATATATCTACATTGTACACCAAGTTAAAACAACAGTGTAAAACTACTACATATAACATCAGGTTTCAAAGCCAGTACAAATCATATAAAAAAAAAAGTGTGTGTGTGTGTGTGTGTGTGTGTGTGTGTGTGTGTGTGTGTGTGTGTGTGTGTGTGTGTGTGTGTGTGTGTGTGTGTGTGTGCGCGCGCGTGCGTGCGTGTGCACTAATGTAATTTAGTTTTTCTAGTAGAAATATGAAACTGCTGTAATGAATAAACCTTTCATACTTTGAAACATAGAAAACAAAATTTGACAGGGCAGTCATTCTTAATCACTTGCAAAAACAAGAAGGGCACAGATATTGATGAGTTGGAGTCTCCTTTAAATTGGAACAGTTAAAGAGATTATTTTGATATATTCAATATTGAACTCTCAGCTCATCACCATTATCATTTAATGTCCATCTTCCATGCTGGCATGAGTTGGGTGGTTTGACTGTATACAATTAACCTGAGGCTGTGTTGGGCTCTAATGTCTGCTTTGACAAAGCTTCTATGGTTGGATGCCCTTCTTAATGCCAGCCAGTACACAGAGTTTATTGGGTGCTTCATTTAGCATTGCAGCACAACCAGGGAAGTCACTAAGTAACTTGTCAGATCATGAGTGGCTGGATGTGTAAGAAGGTTCATGAGGGTGTGACGGGAGAGTGACAGATGGTAAAGATGAGGATAAAAGTTAATGATGAACAAGGATGAAGGCATGAACACTGGTCTCAGTTTGAGGGAATGTAAGGAAAATAGGAATGGATCATGGAGGGGATGGTAAGTGGTAATACATAAATAAAAGGGTGTGGAGAACAACAATATAATAAAACAGTAGATGAGAAAGAGGAAGGTAAGGTTAATTAAGCATCATTATTTCTTATATATATATATATATATATGTTCATTGTTGAACTATTTAGTATTCTATGTACACTTTCATCGTTGTGAATTATTTACATCACAACAAATGGTATTGCAAACAGTATCTGAATTGGTGCTATGTGATTCTGACTTTGCAGAACTATGGTTAAGAAGGTCTGTAACAACCTCAAGAACAAAAGTAAATTGGGAAATAATAATGAATCTGTTGGAGTGAATGAGATGATTACAGACTTATTTGTATTTATAGAAACAACTATAAGATTCATTGGGGACTTCATAGGAAGAACTGAAGTTGAGAAATATGTCATTCAATGCACGTGAACTTCATGAAACAGTTGCATATTTCCAACTATTACACTGTATATATATATATATATATATATATAACATCAGTGTTTTAACATTCACAACTGAAACTTCAATACAGGGTATACAAAATTGAAAGATTGATATAGAGTATATCTGTGAGTTAGGGGACATTCCAACTGTAGATTGCTTTCTTTTCATGAGTGTCTACCACTGACTGTCTTGTCACATCATTTGTTTCCTACATATTGGAATACGAAGAGGGGTCATTCATACCAGTAGTTCTGTATTTCTATGGTGGTTTGAAAGAGAACCCAGATTTATTGTATTAATACAAATGAGACTCACTGAAGCCATCCCATAATCCAAGAATGTGGAAATAATTATAGATGGAAAACATGTCACTCGATGCACATGTGAACTTCATGTGGCAAAAGTTTAATTATTTCAAACTATAACTCTATACAAAACATCAGTGTTTTCACATGAAAGGACTTAATACACTACGTAGGCAACTTAAATAATACTTCTAAGGATCTTTTCACACAATTACAAGAGATATTGCATTCCAACAGAGTGCAGATTTCTTATGAAGTAGAGCCTAAAACTGTTGATGTCTAACATGTAACCACTTTTCCCTGGATTATTGCTTAGTTATACTATTTCCTCATACCAAAAGGCAACAAAGTCCTACATTGATGCGATCTAAGATTCATATGCCATTGCCCATGTCTTATTCCTTAGATGAGCATATGTGGTATAAAATCATTATGATCCAACACCAGAAATTACAAAGATTGTGATACTAACTGGAATGAACACTGCTCTCATTATAAAGCATAGGGTGGGATTTGGTGTATAAAAAGTTTGGCTCCTGTACATCAAATCAAACTTATAGATCAACTGCTTACAATAAGTGATGGTAACTCAGTTTGCGAAACACATATGTTAACAAACAGGGTCAAGCATATAGAAAAAGGGACCTAAGTTGTATTCAATCCACCCAGGATAGGTTTCAGAGGGATGTGAAGATATTAGTATTATAATAGAAACATGAAACTATTGCTATGAATAAACTCCTGAAAGGCTGGACTGTTGATGGCAAATAGTTATGAAGACAAGAAGGCCTACAACTCCACGAGTAAGAGGATCCCTTCGCTTGTTAAATAGGCCTTTTTCATATGCACTGCATATATGCATACCTTCAGTTATGTGTCATTGTTTCTTGTTATATAAATACACATTGTTGAAATATTGCTAAATCTAAATTCTTGTCTCTGTGAATCATTTACCCCATAACATATAGAAAATTACCCAGGATGAGACATTATGGTAATACACAGGAAACACCTGCCTATATCCAGCAAGTGATATCTATTTTGATTCTTCTCTATTGACAGCAGAAGACCATTAATCAGAACATATTCATTGCTTCACTCAACAATCATCAGTCAAAAATGTAATATTCCTGTTACACTGCATAAATATCGGTATAATAGACATATTTAATTCTGTTTGATCCACTATTTCAATAGAACACAGTTCGTATAATAGATATTTGTAATTTATGATTCCAAATCAAAGCACAATAAAGATTAACTTCTATAAAGTTACCATTCCGTGATCAATGGTTTGTCATCTTGGAGATAACAATGGACCATCAGCTACAGTTTATAAAGAACCAACATTTACATGAGAATCACAACACAATTGAAGATATTTCTTCCTAAAATACAATGAAATCCAATATATGGTCATTAAAAAAAATATATAAAAATATATGCATCATAAATACCAAATACTGTCAAAAATAAATAAAAAATAAACAATATAAACTGCAGAAAGTTACATAAAGTAGTTTTATCCATGTTAGTGTTATAATGTCTAGCAACTATAATAATAATCGTTTCTAATTTTGGGACAAGAAATTTTGGAGAGAGGAGCAAGTTAATTTCATCAAGGTTATTACTAGATTGGTACTTATTGACTCTGAAAAGATGAAAAGCAAAATGGACTTTGGCAGTATTTGAACTTGGAACATAAAGAGCTAGAAGAAATGCTGCTTTGCATTTTGTGCACTAATGATTCTGCCAGCACACCACCATAATAATTCTTTCTGCTACTGACAAAAGTTATGAAATTTGAGGGAAAGAAGTTAGTCTGAAAGAATGAAAAGCTAAGTTGACCTCAGCAAGATTTGAACTCAGATCATAAAGAGCCATAACTTAAACACTACAAGGTAATCATTATATCATGCTGCCACCACCACCACCAATGTGACATTTGTATATAGTGCATAACTATTTAAGTAGGGGTATCTAATTGTTGCATTTTCATTATGCGGTGGCTAATGGCATCATCTTTGACCTCTTCTGGCTTCTCTCCAGCTTTTTAATGACATTTTCTATGTTGGCATCGTTAACTTGGATCTAATTGTTATTCTTTCCATTTAGCCTGGATTTCTCACAGCCGCCACACTTGTTACTTTCTGTCACCAGTTTTCAATGTTATCTTTAACATCCAACCATAATGTATGCTTAATCCATTCTCAACTTTCCTTCTACAAACAACACATTGCTTTAAACAATTGCAATTAGTCTGTTCTTAACCTCTCCAAAAAGAGATATTGCCATTTGTATGTAAGCCATTCTTAATTGCTTTTTAGTAATTGAAGGCTAAATTTGAGGACCCTATTCCAATGTCAAAATGTTATTTCTAATATCATGTGGCTGTAAAGGATTCATGTGTGTGTGTGTGTGTGTGTGTGTGTGTGTGTGTGTGTGTGTGTGTGTGT
>NC_068981.1:191953764-191962253 GCF_001194135.2 Octopus bimaculoides
TATATATATATATATATATATATATATATGGAGAGAGAGAGAGAGAGAGAGTGAGAGAGTGAGCAAGCAAGGAAGGTTTAGAATATTTATTTTGAAAATGCATGTAAGAACTTGATAAAACTTACAAACTGATATGAAAACATTCAGTTTGAGATACAAGAGTGATAAAGTTATTTTCGCTGTGTGTAAAAGAAGGAATGAACATTCTCTAAATTTGATGCATGTCACATCAGTCAAATATTGGCAAGACTCAATTATCTTGTGGCAAGCAATTAATAACTGCGAGCAAGTTTTTTTCTTGACACATACTAAATAAATGTTTCCAGCTTGTGATTGGTTTTGATATTTAAACAGAAAGTAATAATAATAAAATAATTTGGTATGACCACAGGCCAGACAGAGTGACTGTCAGAGACTTACAAAATCCTGTGGGATTTCCCATTTCAAAGGGACCAGGTGTTTGGGCACAACAAACCAAACCTAGTGGTGGCAAACAAGGTGAATCACATGTGCTCTATAATTGATGTTGCATGTCCATTTGACCCAAGGATAGTTAGGAAGAAAGGCGAGGAAATAGGCAGATACAATCCTCTTAAATATGAGATAGTCCGACTGTGGAAGATGAAAAAGGTGAAAATAGTACCAACTATTGTAGGGGCCTCAGGAACAGTATCAAAAAATGGCAAGAGGAACATAAACCAGCTAATCATGCAAAATTCCAAGAGTTCCAACCAAACCCAAGTTATAATGATAAGATGAAGAAGAAGAAACAAAATAAAAGAAACAAGAAGGGAGAAGAAACAAGAAGGGAAAAAAGAAAGAAGAACCAACGACAAAAAAAAAAGGAAAAACATTGTGCTTTCAAAAACAACTAAGCTAATTCAATAGTTTTGATACTGAATTATGGAACTTGACAGGAAAAGCAAAATGATGAATAGTGTATAGAACTAAAATCAAGTTAATCTACATAAATATAATTAAGAATATACAAGTACATAACCAACTGTTAATTCATTATCTCATTAGAAACAGTGATGATAGAAAAGAGAAAGTTATAAAAACTGTTTTGAGCAACTTACATCAAAATCCTTCAGCACTCGGCTTGCTGTAGGCTGTGAAGTAGCTAAACCAATACCAGAGTCTCCATTGACTGTCGGAGAAAGGCTGTCACTAGACATTCCACCATTGGTAACTATTTGATGAACCATGTCGAGTGCCCGTCGCATTTGGGCAAACACACCAGCTCGGTTTTGCTTGGCAGAATGGCAGTCAGGATGGCGCAAGCATGTCTGCAAAGATTAATAAATACAGGTACTTTTATTTTTTGCTCCTATTATTCTTTCAATTACAGATTCTGCAACTTGTCAACATCATTACTATCATTTTACATCTGCTTTCCATATATATATATTCAGAGATACTACTCACCTAGATGGGTTGGTGAACCACATCTTGCCCAATTGTTTCATTTTGGGTTTGGTTTTTATGGCTAGATGCCCATCCTAACACCAACCACTTTACAGAATGTACTGAATGAATCTTTTCAAGACACCATCACTTGGGAGGTAGACATGTTCTTTACATATACAAAAGGAACCCCATGATCCCACATTTAAAAATAAATTCAGGTATTATTTTTGAAGATCCTCAGTTCGGAAAAACTACTGATGCACATTTGAATGAAAGCCTTTAACCTTTAAAACAGAAGGAATCGGAAACACTTTACAATGCTGTATGCCATTAATATCAAGAATATAGGCACAGATGTAGCTGTGTGATTCAGAAGCTGGTTTCGAAATCACATGGTTTCCAGTTCAGTCGCATAGCATGGCACCTTGGGCAAGTGTCTTCTACTATAGCCTCCAGTCAACCGAAGCCTTGTGAGTGGATCTGGTAGACAGAAAGTGAAAGAAACCCTCCATATGCATATATGTGTATGTGCATGCATTTGTGCATCTCCTTGACATCATGTAATAGTTGTAAATGAGTATCACTGTCATACAAGCAGTGTCATTCATTTCTAATATGCAAAAATATGTATGGCTATGGGGAAATATTACCTTGCTTAGAAACAGGTACGGGTTGGTGACAGGAAGGGCATCCAGTTATAGAAATTCTACATTAATAAACTTTGTTCAGTCCATACAAGCATGGAAAAAATTGACCTTAAAACAATAATAATGATGAATTCTGAAGTTTTTAATTCCATACATGGATGGATCAAGCAGTTCTGGTATTGTTTTGATAATCAAAAAGCTAATGAAATCTAAGAATTAAACCAAATATCATTTCCTTACTAGCTGCAAAGATCTGTGAATTGCAGCTGGGTTAGAATATAGTTGTGTCACAAAGGAACCAACTAGAAAAAGCTTAATATCATCAGAGATAAATGTTCCATTCAACTATTCCTACTTGATATGATGGATTCTTTATTTGGGTTTCATTTTCTAAAATCAATACACTTTCAATAAGTTTGTCCAATATTGTCCTGAGGAGGTTTAAGTTTCTACATACATCAAAGACTAAAAGGAGACCCTGATCAATCCATGTTAATATCAAAGGATCTTCTTATTTCAAGTGACAGAAGGAATTCTAAATACCTTGGACGAAGTTAGCAGCATCATTGTCGCCTTTTCAAGTACTGCACGTGCTGCCCCCATTTGAGCACGCTGTTTATCACTCTTAAGATCCTGAAATTTTAAAATAAAGGGATTTAATTTCTCAGAAGTAATATTTAAATGAAGGGAAAATGTTTGACATAACAATCTCAAATCTTCTATATCCTTAATGTCACATATTATTATATACATTACACAAGCACATACACACAAATAAATGCATATACACAAATACGCATACATACAACTACACAGATACAAACACACATATACATATACACACATGTATACAAATAATTACATACATATACATACAAACACACCCATACGTACAACTTCATCTATGTTCATATGTATGACAAAGAATTGTGTTTTTATTTGCAGAGAAAAATTACTTCTGAAATAAAGCCAAAAAAATGTTGAATGGGGAAGTCATTTTTACAGCATTTTAGTTCCAGCAGATTAACAAACACAAGATGAAAAATTAAAAAAGAAAAAAAAGAAAAAAAATTTTCCACTGCAAATTCAAGTTTCAATCATCTTTCCTTGCCTCAATTCTATGTTGCACTCACTGAACTCTTCTCCAGAGTATCAAATAGATAGAGAGGCCATCAAGCTTTACAATAACAACAACAGTAATAATAATAATAATAGTAGTAATAATAATAACAGTAATAATAATAATAATAATAATAATAATAATGATGATGATGATGATAAATCAGTTCTATTTCCGTAGCTGAGATTTCAAATATGCAAACCATAAAATATGCTAAACTGAAATGTTGTGTAAACAATAATTCAAATTAATGTCGATGATGAAAGAGGAAAAGGAAAAAATAAAACAGCTGTTTGAGTGTTTATTTGCATTTATAGTACTTAATAACACTGTTTTCTGGTTATAACAATAACTAATAATTACTTAAACAATGTCTGCTTAATGTTACCAATTAATTAATGAGATTCTGCATCTTCTACTTTTAAAACTAGTAATAGGGTTATATAAGCAGAAATAAGATAAGAACATAAGGCCTATACATACATGTATGTGTAAGTGTGTATGTATGTATGTATGTATGTGTAAGCATATATATATATATATATATATATAGGCACAGGCATGGCTGTGTGGTAAGAAGCTTGCTTCTCAACAACATGGTTCAGGATTCAGTCCCACTGCATGGCACCTTGGGCAAGTGTCTTCTACCTTAGCCTCGGGCCAACCAAATCCTTGTGAGTGGATTTTGTAGATGAAAACTGAAAGAAGCCCATTGCATATGTGCATGTGTATGTGTGTGTCTGTGTTTGTCCCCTATCACCACTTGACAGCCAAGGTCAACTAATTGAGCACTGGAGCCAATGTAATCAATTAATCCTCCCCTTTAAAATTGCTGGCCTTGTGCCGAAATTAGAAAGAATTATGACCATTAATAATTTGTTTTTAAGGTGGAAAACTGGGAGAATCCTTAGTACCTTGGACAAAATGCTTTGTAACATTTCTTCTGGTTTTTTACATTCTGAGTTCAAATCCCATCAAGGTCAAGTTTGTCATTCATCCTTTCAGGGTTGATAAAATAAGTACACGTTGAGCACTGGAAAGGGTGGGGGCAATATAATCAACATACTTCTCTCCTAAGTTTTCAATTTCTTTGGTATCAACTCTGCTATCATTGGCTAATTACAAAATCAATGATTCTACATTGTTCGTATACTCTCTCCTATTATTGTTATTGTTATTCTCCAACCTAGAGATCTTTTACGACCAGGTTCTGTGTCTCTGCCCACAGGAAGCATAACACCTTCTTCAGCACAAGCCATTCCAAGCACTGCATAATTTATTATCATTATTATTATTGAGTGAGAGAGCAGCACATGCCATCAAAGTGACACTGGGGTACAAATATACAAAGTCCAATGTACCCATCATGGCTACCCATTGATAAGAGGACACCAGGCACATGCATCACAACCATATGTGTGAGGCATTGTGATCTCATATCAAGACAAAGAGCACATGACCCTGCAAGTGGGGTCCAGTTAGAATTTTCTTCTGATCAGGTAGCTCATCCAACTCAAAAGATCCCTGAATAAAGTCCCAACTACTTCTGCTTGTGATCAGAGATGCACATTTTGTCAACCACCAAGAGACATGCTCAACTGATTAAGATCAAACAACTGACAAGCAATATCTGTGGTATTAAGCAGAATATTTGCTGCAGCCCATCTTTTGCACAAAGACAAAACATGTACATGATAACACTTCCAATCAGTTAAGATCAGAAGCCAAGAGAGCCACTGCCTGGTATTGCACCAGGGCATTATTATTATGATTATTATCATTATTATTATTATTATTATTATTATTATTATCATCATCATCATCACCATTATCCACATAGAAATTTATCATCTTCTAAACAGTGACTTGGATATTGGATTAATTGACGAGCAGTAGTCTTGTTGCTGATAGCTGATCAAATAGTTTCATAACTCCACAATCAGAATGAATATCACACTTTCTCTAAACACAACCAGATGTCAAAAACATTGATAAAAATTTCTCAGCTCCAGAAATAGGTGTTGTATTGTTATTATTAAAAATGCCTTTATCAAAAAGATAAAGACATCTCTCTCTATTTTAAATCAAAGAAATTTGATTCATCATCATCATCAACGTTTAATGTCCATTTTCCATGCTGGCATGGGTTGGATGGTTTGACTGAGGACTGGCAAGCCAGACGGCTGTGCCAGGCTCTAATCTGATCTGGCAGGGTTTCTACAGCTGGATGCCCTTCCTAACGCCAACCACTCCAAGAATGTAGTGGGTGCTTTTTACATACCACCAGCACGAGGGCCAGTCAGGCAGCATGGCATCGACCACGCTTGAATCATTCTTTATACGTGCTACCGGCATGGGAGCCAGTCAGGCAGTACTGGTAATATATATATGTGCACATGTATGTGTATGAGTGTGTCTTTCTTTCTGTGTTTGTCCACCAACACCACTCCACAACTGGTGTTAAGTGTGTTTAGATTCCTGAAATCTAGCGGTTCAGCAAAAGAGGCCAACAGAATAAATACCAGGCTTAAAAATTAAGTTCATAGGTCAATTTGTGCACAGGTTCAATCCAGAACCTCAACTGGAGAAGCCCTGGTATGTTTTTACAAATTTCCACTGTATCTCAATGTACATATGCAAATGTAGATGTGAATATATATAAATACATGAATGTGTGTATATATATATGTGCGTGTGCATGCACATAATAAAGCGATCAGCTATTCACTATATATAATGCATACTAATGTTAATAATCAGCATTACTGATTAACAAAGGAACATTTCATATTTCTCCTACTTCCCAAGACTTAGATATATCTATTCAAGGTTACACACACACACGATAGAAGGCTACAGAAAAGAGTGGAGGGGGTTCAAGTAGTAAAAGTAATAATAAAAATGGTACAGTTGACATGGGGGAGGTCAAGAGAGCAGGATGACATGGTTGGATAGTTTGCAAATAGGCATAATTCATAGGATGAGGGGATGAATCACTAATGTGTACAGAGAGCACAATACACAGCACTTCCAAAATTTAGTTTCATTAACTGTTGATTTTGGAGAAAGCATTTGACGGTAATCTGGTGAGCACTGAAGAAACTAGAAGTAGAGGAACGGCTTGTGCAAGGCAGTTCAAGTTATGTACAAGGGTGAAGCAAGTAAAGTGAGAGTTAACCATGACTTCAGTGATGAATTTGATGTGAAGGTCGGAGTTCATCAAGATTCAGTCCTCAGTCCTCCCCTATTCATCATAGTCCTACAAGACACCACAGAAGGGTTTAACCCTTTAGCATTCAGATTACTTTGTCAAATGCAATGCTTATTTATTCACATTGTTTTGAATCAAATTATGCATTATCTCATAGCTTCAAGATTTCAATGGTGTAATTGTTTATGTTTAGAATGACATTGTATGACAGGTGTGAAAGGTTGGATCTAGTCAGTTTGAACATAAAACAAGAAGAATATATTGGGCTGGGTATGGTTGGTTTAAATGCTAAAGTGTTAAGTCTGGCTATCCACAGGAACTCCTATATTCTTATGATCTAGTTCTCATGGGGTAATTAGTGAAAGAAATTCCAGGCATGGAAACAAAAACTGGAATTGAGAGGCCTGAACCAAGCAAAGAGAAATATTTTAGTAAATAGGAAAGAAGACAGGGCCCTGGTACCTTCAGGGAAATGGCCTTGCTTGATATGCAGAAAAGGAGTAGATATAAATTCCATATACTGTATTCGATGTTAGCTATGAACACACAAGAGATTCCCCATCCAAAAACATAAATTTCATATGAGGTATATGCAAGGAGCAGTTTGTACAAGCACACCAGAAACTGAGACTCTTAAATGCTCAGGTTGTACAGGGATTTAAACGGACAGACTGTATGGTGTTTGTGTTAGAACTATAATACTTCATGGTAGTGAATGGGCAGGGGACTTGAGAAGACTAGAAAGAAATGAAGCAAGCATGCTTCATTGGATGTGCAATGTGCGTGTGAAAAACTAGGCATAAGAGGAATCAAATGTGTGCAAGAAAGAAGGCTGCACTAGTATGGACATATGATGTGTATAGAGGAGGATAAATGTATAAAGATGTGCCAATTGCTAAATGCGACCAGAACCTGCAAAAGAGGGAGGCCCAGGAAGACATGAGATTAAATGATTAAAGCTGACCTAGGATGCCTGATGGCAGAGATGACAAAGGACTGGGATCTCTGGTGATATAAGGTTCACAAAAGGACTCCTCACTGCGCTGGGATAGGATGGTCAGGGTTGATCATGGGTTTACTTAAACAAGGATGACTTGAGGCTGAGCAACAACAACTGACCCTTACTATTAGATTAACTTTAAACCAATGATTTGACAGAGTTGTCAAAAGGTTGAACAAAATACCTTGTGGCATTTACTCTAGCACCTTGAGTTACAAGATCTAACTGGGGTCAACCTTACTCTTCATTCTCCTGGAGTAGATAAGGTATCATTCGAGGGTAGCTGACTGGCAGAAACAATAGAGCAACAAACAAGATCTTTTGTGAAATTGATCTGGCTTTTTACATTCTAAGGTCAAATCCTACTGGGACCTATATGAGCAGCAGACTCAGTCCATCATCCAGTTTAACACCACCACCTTGGGTGCCTTTAGCAAAGTCCAAGCATTCAGGTCAGGTCTCTTCTTTGTTCCTTCCTACCAGTTTTCAAAACCCCGTGAAAGGCTAGAAGCTTCCCTCCTGATTAAAAGATTTGAAAATCAACAACAATCCTTAAGACTCTATTAATTTCAATTTAAGCTTACTTGAATATTACCGAGTATTTTGTTAAAATAACCCTTACTATCAAGTAGGGAATGTGATTAAAAATTAAAAAAAAGAAACACTAAAACAAAATCTAATATGACAAAATGGTTTCAAGAACATTGTAAGACCAATATTTAGTGTACAGATTTACACCAAATATATTTTCACCATTTTATTAAGAACTATAGTAGAATATTATTTCTTAGTTATTATTTCTTATTATTTGACAATATTTCCTTTTACCAACGTCAGTTTGGTTCCCATGGTTTCAGGTATGTTGCTTGTTGACAATGTTATGTCTGTTAGTTGAATAAACTACTGGATATCAGGTTTTTTAAAATTTATTTATTACACATGGTGTATAATAACTACATTAATATTACGTTTTTGGCTTAAGCAACAGCATGGCTGCAAAGTTAATTTCCTTCCTAACTACCTAATCACACAGCAAGCAGCAAGGGCAATTGTCTCCTATAACAGCCACACCCCAACAATTCTCTCTCTCTCTCTCTCTCT